>NC_056741.1:1473356773-1473456773 GCF_019279795.1 Protopterus annectens
TTCACGCACATACGTACACGCAAATACCTATCTTTCATGACATGGAAGGTAGACGTGGGTAATACCCATTCATCTTTGGGCCGTCCAGACAGGGATGACCTGGACCGCGAATGGGCAGATATTGAGCAAATGCTCTAACTATTGGTAGGGTTGCCACCTTTTCAGATGGCCAAAGTGGGACATCTTCGGGACACACATCAGATTTTACAGGCCGACACATGCCCACGGTCAGTACAAAGGAGAGTACTTTACTTTTATGCCTAAGTGACAGCTTATTCTTGTAGCATTTTAGTTGCTTATTAAGTTTTATTTATTAATTTATTTATTCTAGTTTGATTACCAGGGAAGTCCACTGGGTCAACATGGCCCATTTTCAGTGGAGGCCTGGGGAGAAAAGCTCCGAAAATGCATAAAAAAAATATTACATACAGGATTTCAACACAATCAAGAATTTTGAAAGCATTAAACAGTTTGCAGAAATATGATTTCAAGGAATACAGAACAGTATGAGGGTACAATTCATACTGAAATTGATTAAAATTTAGTTTTTTTTTCTTAGATTAAGTTATGGTTATTGCATTTGCATAGTATAGCAGTATTTCTTAGGGATTCCTAAAAGATAGTTAAGGTTGAAGGAAGGAGAAATAGTGGTAGCATTTTGAGTGAAAGTATTAGAGATAGAAATCAGTGCTCAATATTTACAATATTTACATGTTTTGTTGAGCAGGTATAGTTATGGGAGTAGCAGGATTGTGTAGTATTTACAAGTTTTGTTGAGCAAGTATAGCTGTAGGAGTAGAAGGATTAGGTAGTATTTACCAGTTTTGGTGAGCAAATCTAGCTCTAGGGGTAGGAGTAGTAGAAGTAGTTAAGTAGACGGATAAAGCTGCAGGAGATAGCAGGGAGATATAGTTGTAGGAATATGTCTATAGGAGGATGATAGGGTAAATGTATCAGAATGAGGAGACTCTTATACTAGAAGTGATCCCAGATTAAGTAGGAAGGAGGCAGGGGCATTTCTGTTCAGTAGACAGGTGTTTGAAAAGTAGGGCCTTGAAATTTTCAGTGTTTGGGGTGGTTCTTAGTGGGGAAGGGAGGGAGTTCCATTTGTTGCCAAGGGCATATGAGAGGAGCAGCTGGCAGGCAGGATGTTTAGATTTGTGGATAGAAATTAAGTTCTGATGTTCAGATCGAAGGGCTCTGTTGGGAATATAAGGTGGAAGGATATTAGTTAGAGCAGGGCATTTAGTAGGATAAAATATGAGTGTGTGTGCTATGGAGAGTTGTATGCAATCTAAGTGATTTGGTAGTTCTAGCCAGTTCAGGGATTGTAGGGAGAGGCAGTGATGAGTGGAGTTTTTGACTTTGGAGGCAAATTTAGCGATTTTATTGTAGCAGCTTTCTAGTTTAGAGGTGGTAGAGGAAGACAGGTTGGTTAGGAGAGGTGCAACATATAGTAAGGAAGAAAAGAGAAAAGTAGAGGCCAGAGTGTGCTTTGGTGTGTTAAAGAGAAAGTGGTTGTTCCTATACAACATACCTAGCTTTTGGTGTGTTTTTTTTATGTTTTGTTGTACATGTATATCAAACTTTAGTTGTTCATCAACAATTATGCCGAGATGTTTATCGGAATGGATGACTTCTACAGGTGTGTTTGTTTGGCTGAGGATTTTGAAGGAGTAGTTCTTAGAGGGTGAGAATAGAAGAATTTTGGATTTGCTAGCATTAAGAATAGAGAGGTGGTTTTGGTGCATACAGTTTGCAGTTTTGGAGAAGGCAGTTTGCGTTTTAGACAGCAGTTCAGGGAGGTTTGAGGCAAAGCAGATTAGGGTAGAGTCATCTGCATATTGAATGATTTTGGTGTCGGGAATAGCAGTGTGGAAGTTGTTGATGAAGATGTTAAATAGCATAGGACCGAGGATGGATCCCTGTGGGACACCAGTGGGGGTGGGTAAGAAGGAAGAGATGGTGTTTTTCCATTTGACAGCCTGAGATCTTTCTGATAGGTAGCTGGAGAACCAGGAAAGAGTTTTTGGTGAGATGTGAAGGTTAGAGAGATGGTAAAGAAGGTGGTTGTGGGAGATAGTGTCAAAAGCCTTGGACAGATCGAGTAGAACAGCAGATACTAGCTGTCCTGAGTCTCTGGCTTTATTAACGGTATCTAAGAAAGAGATTAGGGCTGTGTTGGTGCTGTGGCCAGGGTGGAAGCCATGCTGGGTGGGTGTGAGGAGGTTATTTTGGGTGAGGAATGGCATAAGTTGGAGGTGGATGCACTTTTCAAGGATTTTAGAGATAAGGGAGAGTAAGGCAATAGGGTGGAAGTTTGAAATGCAAGTATTTTTTCCTCCCTTGTGGAGAGGGAGGATGAAGGCTGAGCGCCAGAGATTGGGGACGTAGGATTCTTTTATTGATCTGTTTATAATGATACTGATTGGGAGAGCGATCCCATCTGCGGCAAGTTTTAGATAGGATGAGGGGATGTTGTCGGGTGCATTAGAGCATGGTTTGAGTTTGGATAGGAGTTTTTTTATGAGAGTTGTAGAGACAGGTTTGAGCTCAAATAGAGGAGGATGGTTGTTTGGTGGGATTGACTGGGGAGGGTGATTATTGGCTGGGTTATTGTTAGGAAAGGATTTAGTGAGGGCAGAAATGGTTTCGATGAAGAAAGAATTAAATTCAGAGCCTAGTTCGAGGTCAGTTTTGCTAGGGTTGGGGCAGGGATTAGATTTTGAGCCTGGATGGAGAAGTGAGTTTAAAGACTTCCAGAATTGTTTAGGATTATTACCGTTGTTAGACTGGAGCTTAGTGTAGTAGATTTTTTTGACTTTGTTGATTAGCTGTTTAGCAAGGTTGCGGAGCTGTTTGTATTGAAGTAATGTGTTGGGCAGGTTATTTTTTTGGTGAAGTTTCCATAGTTTGCCCCTTTGCTGCATAATTTGTTTGGTCTCTTTGGTAAGCCAAGGAGCTGGATTATATTTGATCCTTTTATTTCTTGGGGGAGCTACGGAGTTTAAAGTATCAAGGAAGACAGAGTTGAAATGGTCTATAGCTTTATCAAGGGGTAGGGAGTTTAACATTTGCCAGCTCATTTGTCTGAATAAATTAGAGAAGGTAATGGGGTTGAAGTTGCTAAGTTTGCGAGTTTGGCTAAATTGATGCTGGTAAGGGGAAGAGGTAGTAGAGCAATGGATAAAGGCAGGGAGATGGTCACTAATGGTATCAGGAATAGTGCCAGAGTTGGTTATTCTGTTAGGGTTAGAGACAAGAATCCAGTCTAAGGTGGATCCTGGGGGATTATTTTTGTTAGGTCGGGTGATAGTGAGGATAGTCTGAGTGAAATTATAGAGACTGATGGATAGGGAGAGGGAGGGGGAGGGGCAGGGGCAGTTGAGTTTGTTCCAATCAATATTTACATCTCCTAAGATGTAAATTTCATAGTTGATTTTTGTGGAAACCCATAGGAGAATTTCTTCTAGTACTGATATATTATTTCCAGGGGAGATGTAGAGAGCAATGAAGCAGATATTTTTGTGCCTGTTTAATTTTAGTTGTCCAGTGGTTAGTTCAGTGTTGTGGAATTGTGGGATTGGAATTTGGAGTGGTACTATGTTGAGAAGATTGGAATATACTAGGGCAGAGACGCCACCTTTTTTATTAATTCTGTCATTTTTGAGAATGTGAAAACCTTGGGGCAGGATTTCTGAATCAGAGATGGAAGGTTTGAGCCAAGTTTCAGATATAGCTAGGATATCAGGTTGGTTATGGCTTAGCCAGGAGTGAAATAGGTGGGATTTATTACTAATACTTTGAGTGTTAATTGTAAAGATCCTTATGTTATTATGTGGGGTGGAAAGGGTTGTGGGATTATTGGAGTTGTTACATGTAATTGGGCCAGGATTTTGGGTGGATATCACCTGCTAGCATTAGTAGGAAGAGGGAGACATACTTTTGGCATTTAGGTTTGTAAGGTGTAAGTTTGGGAAGGTTATAAATTAGAGTAGGAGACATTATCTTGGCTTTAGAGGAGAAGATTTTAGGATGGAATAGGAGCAGAGGATTTGTTTGAATGAGGGAAGGTGAGATAGAGTGGAAATGAAATGCAGAATGAGGGTAGGGGAGAGTATGTGTGGAGGTAGTTTTAGTTGGAAGTATAAGGCATGTCTGGGAGGAATAAGAGGTAGCTTGGTGCAAGGGAATTAAGAAGAAAAGAAGGGGGTAGGGGGCATGGGAGTAGTGGTGACTTAAAGAGAACATGTTAGAAAAGAGATGGGGAGGTAAGGATTCTGACGAGTGAGAAATATTGACTTTAAAAGAGAGTGAAGGAGTGTATGAGGGAGGGATTTATGTGGGAGAGTGCAGGAGTGTATGAGGGAGGGATTTATGTGGGAGAGTGTAGGAGTGTATGAGGGAGGGATTTATGTGGGAGAGGTAATGTGCAGAGCAAAGGTATTTGCTAATTGAACTGTGGGGGTGTGCTAGTGGGAAAATAAAGCTGAGAGCACTGGGAGCGGGTGGAAATTGGAGGCAGGGTAGGGAAGCATAGTGAGCCTGCAGGGCGAACGGAATGGGTAGGGACTGGTACCGGAGCAGCTAGAGAAGAAACAATCAGTGGTACCGACTACAGAAGGTAAGTTTGATAAATCAGAAGTGGGAAAGACAGTGATATGTGAGCCTAGAATGGTAGTTATAGACAGTAGTAGAGAAGGGTTAAGTGAGAGGAGAAAACGTATGTTAGAAAATAACAGCTACACTGAGGTAAGTAGGCTAAGAATAATAGAGGATAAGTAGGAAAGAGGCAGAGATAAGGGTGCCACCTACTGGATAGGTCCAGTATTGCAGGAAGAATAGGAGAAGGGCGTTAGCTAGAGAAAACTGAGGAGGAGTGGGTGTTAGAAGAAGAGGTTACTATGGATGATCGGGGAGTGGGTGTTAGGGTATAGAAAAGGAGGGGGTTAGGGGTAGAGGCTGCTGGCTGTCCAGGCTCAGGATGTGCTTTAACACCTGTAGCTATGATCCAGTGGTGAATTGTTACTAGCAGGAATTATTCAGCAAAACATACTTTCTTGAATCCTTGAAAGGGAGTTGCAGGGTAATAGGCTGAGAGGTAAACTGCAGGTATTTTGACAGGGTCCTTTAGGTACCTAGACACTAGTGCCGCAAGCACAAGAAGAGTAGAGTAACTTTAAGGGGGCAAGAGAGACAAGGAAGTGGAGAGAAAAAAGAAACAAAAAGAAAGGGTTAGCACATTGCAAGGAAAGAATGGTCAATTTACACAAATCATTCACAGAGACAATATATAAAGAAAGCAAATATACAAGTCAAAATTTTTAGTAGCAGCAATGATAATCAGTTTATAAAGCACAACTCTATACCCCTAGGTAGGAACAGTATAAATTGAGTTTAAAATAAGCATTTCCCCTATTTGGCAGTAGCGTTAGAAAACCTTTCAATACAAGATCTTCAAATAAATGCTGTAACAGGACACTACAATAGTACTGCAAGCAACACCTTAGGTTAATGTATAGTAGTGCTATATACAGAGATTCCCTATCTGGGCTACTAATCGTGAAAAGAAAAATAATAGACCTCAGGGCATCGTTCTGAGTAATGCCGAATGTGCAATGAGTCTCGTGGGACACTACCATGCTAGAGGAGCACTTGCCATAGTACAGTATGAGGAATAAACCTAGTACAGGCAAAAACAAGTATAACAGCCTCTACAGCTCTCATTTGCCAGAGGAGGCATTTAAATGCCAGGTCTCAAGAACAGCAAGAGCTCGCTAGAGAGTCTACAAAATGGCTCAGGCTAAGGAAACAGAAATTCTAGCTGTTGACTCAGCGTTCATAAAGAAATGGAATATATAGTTAATCTGTAGTCTCTAGATGCAATTACAAACTAAGAGGGAGTAGAACGCTGCAAAGGAGGGTACATGGAGGATAGCATTACAGCAATCAAAGGCTCGAACTCTTTATTATCACCACATGGGTGTTGTAGTTCATTAAGCCATTAACAGGCTTAGGCAACGTTGATAAAATCAAGCACTATCGAAGGGAGATATGTAGAGATGAGCAAGAGCTTAGACTGAGCACTAAGGTAGCGTGGTTCACAAAACCAAGAGCTGGTCAAACAGGTAGGAGTTTGTAGGCACACTCCGAAAGGGATTCACAGGACTGGCGTTATAGCAGAATAGCCGATAAACGGCTTACTAATCCTTTAGGGACAGTAGCATAGAGCAAGCACAAAACCAATATGAGACCTAGCACAGCTAGGCATGAAAGCTAGCTCTAAATACTCAAGGTGTCTCCACATGGTTGGCGTAGTACAAGAGAAGCCATTTCAGGCTTGAGAATGAACCATAAGTAAGGCACACTCAAAAAATAATACCCCTATCATACGTAACACAAAATAGCTATATCCAGTTCACTAAGCAGGAGCTTAAATTAAATCAAACCTAACACAAGTCAACAAACCTATTGCCCCTAACACAAGTCAGTAGAGTACTAGCATGATGTAAAAAGGCTCTACAGTGGGGCGAGAAGCAAGGTAACCAATAACAGATGTACAACATAAGCTAAAACAAATATAGCAACAGCAGGCTTGGGTCATTAAAGGACAAGCATACAATAGATATTTCAGATACAGCAGATAAACAGATGGTTATTAGGTTCGCAGTTCCCAGTTAAACAAGTAAAAACAACAAGCAAGTGCATCAGTAAGCATAATAACATGAAAAAAAAAAAAAAACAGTAAGCATGTCCGTTACATACCACAGGCAAGAGACATCAGGAGAGGAGCAGACAGCAGCCAAGGCTTTTCCCAATTAATAAAAATTGCGTGCACAAAACCCAGGGTATTTATGGGAGTCCAGAGAAAAAAAGGTGGATTGGGGAGTAAGTGGAAAAGCAGGGACAGGTAGGAGGGGCAAGAGACAGACAACCTCAGTAAAGAGGATTGGACATCCTGCGAAATGAGAAAATGGTGTAAGATGCAAGACAAGTAGGAATGGCAAGGGCAGGAACAGATAGGGAACAAAAAAGGACAGGGAGAAAGACAGGCAGGATAAATGTGAGAAGGAGATAGGTTCCTAAGCAGAAGACAGGTACCGAAGCAGCTAGAGAAGAAGCAATCAGCGGTACCGACTACAGAAGGTAAGTTTGATAAATCAGAAGTCGGAAAGACAGTGATATGTGAGCCTAGAATGGTAGTTATAGACAGTAGTAGAGAAGGGTTAAGTGAGAGGAGAAAATGTATGTTAGAAAATAACAGCTACATTGAGGTAAGTAAGCTAAGAATAACAGAGGATAAGTAGGAAAGAGGCAGAGATAAGGGTGCCACCTACTGGATACGCCCAGTATTGCAGGAAGAATAGGATAAGGGAGTTAGCTAGAGAAAACCGAGGAGGAGTGGGTGTTAGAAGAAGAGGTTTCTATGGATAATTGGGGAGTGGGTGTTAGGGTATAGAAAAGGAGGAGGTTAGGGGTAGAGGCTGCTGGCTGTCCAGGCTCAGGATGTGCTTTAACACCTGTAGCTATGATCCAATGATGGAGAATTGTTACTAGCAGGAATTATTCAGCAAAACATACTTTTTTGAATCCTTGAAAGGGAGTTGCATGGTAATAGGCTGAGAGGTAAACCGCAGGTATTTTGACAGGGTCCTTTAGGTACCTAGACACTAGTGCCATAAGCACAAGAAGAGCAGGGCAGTTTCTTATGACATTTAGGTGTTTCAGATACAGAATAACTGTTTTATGCGACTATTACATAAATATAGGACATATTTTTGTCATTAAATCTCAGGACATCTGCCATTTGACACTAAGTGTACAGGACACAATTGCCCAAAGTGGGACTGTCCCTCGCAAAGTGGGACAGGTGGTTACCCTATATGTATATGTGTGTATATATATATATATATATATATATATATATATATATATATATATGTATATATATATGTGTGTGTACGTACGCATGCATACACATCTATATGATTTAATTACTTTGATCATATTGTTGAATGACTGTGCTGTCTGCTATGTTTGTGATAACATCGACTTTAGGTATAACTGCCGTGGCTTAGTGGTAAATCACATTGATTGTGATGTGTAGGGTCCTGGCATCGGGCCTGGCCGACGCGGTATATTGTGTTACTGGGCGGAACAAGGGCCGTTGGACAAAGGGTGAGTACAACACTTTTCAGCTGCAGTTTACCGTTTAACCGCCGATTCACGTCACGCAATATCCTTGTACATTCTTACTGTGATACATCACCCCAGTTCACATTTCATTGGTATTATATCATTATACAGCATAAAATTAGCAAAATATGCTCGTATACGGATTACGTGTCATAAATGGTGTGCGCTGCAGTCGAACCGGCAACATCTGCTCGATAGTCGGATGCTCTGACCACTATACTATTGGTGTTCTGCTTCATTTATATGTATACCCATGGTTCATATTTACCCGAACACACACCTCAACACTTCACTAACACAGCAGGCATCCATTTTCTTGTTGGGAAAACTGCACTACTACACATGCATCATTCCCTACTGCTCTGGCCCCGTGCCGCATGTTGACCCAAAGTATATTCAGACCTCCAAAGCCTATAGTCCTGGCACATATGTGTATTTAATTGTCAGGGTATTCATGTGGTCATCCAGGTTTAGGCTTGTCTGACTGGGGACCGGGACTGCCCTGTACCTAGCTGAAAGTCAGACTTAGCACGGGGACATAGTTAGTTCCACTTTTAGCATTCTACCTGTGGTTGGGGATGCAGAGGTGTACTCACCTCTGTCCAACCTGATATAACAGCATAAAATATTACGGGGGGTTCCGCTGCTGTTTCCCTTCACATTCGTTATGACTGCTATATTGTTACCATGTTCATTCTTCATATCTATTATTACTTCCTGCTTTCTCCCTGGCTGCTGTGAGTCCCTGGCCCAATATACAACATACAAACAAGGCAATCCAAACACCTCATCAGCTTAATCCAACATCTAACATCCATACTTCTGTCTGGAGATATAGACCCTAACCCAGGCACAAACACCACTTCCCCTACATCTAAATCCATCCCATTAGCTTCTCTTAATGCCCAAAGCATAGCTAACAAAATCCCCAATCTCCATCTGAAACCTGGTTAAAACCTCATATAAAAGATACTGAAATAGTACCACCAAACTACTCTATCATTAGAAAAGACAGGACTCGCAAAAAGGGTGGTGGGGTAGCTCTACTCTACTCATCCACTCTATCCATTACTCCCTATAACAAACCCATTCCTCACTTCTCCAATGCAGAATTAGTACTAGCTCTTTTTCAATTAAATAAACACAAACACATTTGCATAGCCACACTTTACACCCCCCCTGGAGACAATACCTCAGTACTTGAAGATATCCTATCCTGGCTTTCTACCAATATCAGTAATGAAACTATTATCATGGGAGACACAAATATTAATTGGTCTTCCATTCAGTCCCCTACACACCCCCTAAACATCAATCTATATAAGTACTCTTAGCTCATCAACCTCACTACCAGGCCCTCTAAAGACTTCTCCAATGGCAGTACCCTAGACTGGATCTTAGTCTCTCACCCCCACTACTACACTGATAGTGGAACTCTTCCTGATTCCCTCAGTGACCACCTTCCCATTTTCACCAAACGCCTTCCATCTCCATTACAAGTAACTCATAATTACATCAGCACTCGCTACCTTAAAAACTTCAACCCAATAACCTTCTCAGACTCCCTAAAATCAATAAATTGGAACACCCTAAAAACCATACCCTTGGATAATGCTGTTGCACACTTCAATACAACTTTCCTAAAACTGCTGGATAGTTTTGCCCCCATAAAAACCAAAAGAATAAGAAACAACACCGCCCCCTGGCTAACAAAAAACACACTAACTGCCATGTGACTTAGAGACAAAACCTGGGCATATTACCAAAGAAACAAAACTCCCATCACCCTTAATGAATTCAAAACACTTCGCAATACCGTTAAAAAGCTTATCACAGCAGATCGACAGAATTACTTCTCCTTACTCCAAAACAACCACAAAACTAATCCTCAAAAATTCTGAAAAGGCATCACTATCCTCCTAAAACCTGGCTCAGCAGAAAACCCAAGCCCAGACTCAAATGCACTAGATATAGACCTAGCTACCCAATTCAACTCTTTTTTCATAGACTATTTCCAAACTAACCTCATCCTTCTCTAATAACACCTCACCCCCTACTTCTGCATCCCCCCTTTTGTCACCCCCTTCATCTCCAGTCTCTCAACTCCCACCTATCTCCCTAAAACCTATTCCTACTTCTACCATAAGAAAACTCCTTCAAAAGCTAAAACCATGCTCCAATGCCCCCGATAACATTCCATCATCCTTCCTCAGCATAGCTGCCGAAGCCACTGCCTTCCCCATCAGCATCCTAATCAATCGCTCTATCCAAGAAGGGCTTGTACCCAAACTCTGGAAAAGGGCTTTCATCATTCCCCTGCACAAAGGAGGTAATAATAACAATATTACTAACTTTCGTCCCATCGCCATCCTCTCTCCTATATCAAAACTTCTAGAGAAATGTATCCATTTTCAACTCCTTCCCTATCTCTTAGATAATAACTTACTAACTTCCACACAACACAGATTCAGACCCAGCCACAGCACCATGACTGCCCTCCTTTCCTTCCTGGAAACTGTAAATAAAGCCAGAGATTCTGGCTCTACTGTATCTACCCTCTTTCTTGACCTCTCTAAGGCCTTTGATACTATCTCTCATAACCTTCTCCTAACTAAACTATCTAACCTAAACCTATCATCTTCCTCTCTCAATTGGTTCACCAGCTATCTCTCCAACAGGCAACAAGCTGTTAAGTGGAAAAAAGCCAACTCCTCTTTCCTCAACACACCCACTGGTGTCCCCCAAGGTTCCATTTTGGGTCCTCTCCTCCTCAATATATTCATAAATGATTTCTTCCACTCAATTCCCCATGCTAAACTTATCCAATATGCAGATGATTCTACAATTATCTGTGCAGCCACATCCATCCCCACTCTCTTAAAACTGACTCAAGATGCCTTCTCTACCACAGAACAGTGGATGAAGGACAATCATCTAGCACTCAATGCATCAAAAACCAAACTTATGGTATTTACCCCGTCAAAAACTAACACCATTGATAGAAAACTATTCTCCATCACTAGCCAGAATAACACACCTCTTGAACTGGTATCTGAAACCAAACTACTAGGAGTCCAGATTGATGACCAGCTTAAATTCAATAGCCACCTACAACTAAACATAAAAAAACCCCCACCAAAAACTTGGCATGCTCTACTGACACAATTGATTCCTCACTACATCTACTAAGCTCACTCTCGCTACTACATTTAGGTTCATAGGTTCATAAGTTCATACTAGGCTATCTGCCCTGGGGCAATTATAAGCCTAGCCCAATTCTGTATGGCTTACGCCACCCCTTGATTTGAGTATACTGTGCCCTTTTTAAGGTTTAGTTTACTGTGCCTCTGTCTAATAGTGAGACGGGAGTAATCCCTGGGACAAACCTATGATCCCCCATCCACCTATCGAGATTCTTCTTGAAGAGATTCAGTGAGGTGCTCTGCCTCACTTGAACTGGAATTCTATTCTAGAGTGAAGGGAGCCTCTGGGTTATGAACCTGTCCCTCCAGCAAGTTCTATTTATTTCTGTGCTGAGGTTCAAGTCCCTCGAGCGTGTGGCTCTAAGGGATTTAGATTTACTGAGGTGGAGCATGTCCATTAATTCTGGATTTGACATAGCTTTGTATGTCAGGCATAGATCGCCTCGAAGTAGGCGGTATGTAACTGAGTAGAGCTGGAGTTTTTTTAACCGAGCAGCATATGGCATCTGTTTGAGACCCTTGATCCTCTTGGTGAGATACTTTTGGGGTCTCTCTAATTGCTGCAGGTGTCGGGTAAGGTACATCCCAAAAGGGGCATTGTATTCTATGATGGGCCTGATGAGGGATGAATAAAGGCACGATTACCTCTCTTGATCTAGATGTGAAACCCTTCGTGATGAGGTGGGCTATGTAGAAGGTCTTTCTAACCACTTTGGCAATGTGGTTTTCAAAGGAGAGATTGCTATCAACTTGGGTCCCCAGGTCCCTAATAACTTTCTCTGTACTTAATGAGTTTCCGCCTATGTGGTAATTTGTGGGCACATTGTTTTTGCCAAAGGGTATGACTATACATTTTTTGGCATTTAGCTTTAAACCATGGTGCTGGCACCAGTTATCTGTCTCTGTGAGACCTTTTTGAGGGATGTTTGCGTCAGCTGGAGAGTCAATTATGGCACCCAGTTTGCAGTCGTCTGCAAACTTGGTGAGCCATAGTCCTTCCATGTTTGCCTGTACCTTGGAAAAGTATATACCAAACAAGAGTGGTCCCAGGACAGAACCCTGTGGGATGCCACTTGTGACCGGTTTCAAGTCTGACATGGCTCCAGCAACTCTCACTCTGTGGGTTCTGTCTTTGAGCCAGTTTGCGACCCATCTTGTGACATAGGGGTTTATATTTAAGCTGGATAGCTTATCTATGATGCCCGAGTGGGGTATTGTGTCAAATGCCTTTGCAAGGTCCAGATAGGCTGTGTGGACTACCTTCCCTTCATCTATGGCTTTGGTGACTGTTTCAAAGAAGTCAACCAGGTTCAAAAGGCAGGATCTGCCCTTGACAAAGCCGAACTGAGTAGGATCTAGTGTCTGTAGGTCCCCAATGTCTTTGTTTATGAGCTCCATGATGATTCTCTCCATAGCCTTGCAGACTAAGCTAGTCAGGCTTATGGGGCGATAGATTCCAGGGTCCGTAGAGGCTCCACCTTTGTGAAGTGGGACCACTGTTGCTGTACGCCATTCTGTGGGCACATATCCTGTAGTGAGGCTGAGATTGTATAGCTGTTTTATTTGAGGGATTAGTTCCTCTTGGAGTTCATGTAGGATGCATTTCTCATCCCTTCCCTCCTTTATGGTGCCCCTCTCCTAACAAACCTACAATCATCTCTCAAAACAAAACTGTCCTCTTGTTATAATAAAATTGCCAAATTTGCCACTAGTCACAAATCATCTACCCATCACTGTGCATCCCTCCACAAACTTAACTGGCTAGAGCTTCCCAACTATCTCTCCTATACTCAGCTTACTTTTGCTCACAAACTAATTTTTCATCCCTCTGTCCCTCTCTCAGCTCTTCCTTTAAAATACACCTGCCACAAAGACACCCAAGATCTAATAACCAAAACCTAATAGAACTGTACAAACCCCTTCACTCTCCAGGACAAAACCTCCTGTCCTTTGCCCTGGCACACCTATGGAACTCCCTTCCTCCCTCCATCCATATCACCAACAACCTCCCTGCTTTTAAAAAATCACTGCACTCACATCTAACATCCTCTTGGGAATGCTCCAGCTCCCACCCCTCATAGCCTATTCTCCACTTCCTACAGGCTACTTTATCATACATTACCAGACACCAAATAATTGGCGAACTGTAATGACATCTTATAATTCTCTTATCACACTATTCCACTCAAGAAACTATATATTTACTGCAGCAATGCTTTGTTTTTCTACAAAATTATAACTTTTTAACCTAAAATGTTTTTATTGCACCTGCTTAAATCTTAGTTTTCTACAAAGTGAAACCTAAAAATTGCATTGTAAATGCTTAATCTTTGTTTTGTCTTGAACCCACAAATGACTGAAATTGTAAACTGCTGTAATCTTTTTTTTTACTACTGTTTTAAGCTCTGTTTTTAACCTACAAATTATTGAAATTGTAAACTGCTGTAATCTTTTTGTTGCCACTGTTTTAAAGCTTTGTCTTTAACCTACAAATGATTGAAATTGTAAACTGCTGTAATCTTTTTTGTAACCTTTGTTTTGGAGCTTTTCTCTCCAGGACTCCATTGACAACGGGTTCTTATTGGCCCAATGGACTATCCTGGTAAACCAACTGCAAATAAATAAGTAAATTATATATATATATATATATATATATATATATATATATATATATATATATATATCGGTCTGTAAATACACATGCATATACACCTACATGCTTATTTACAATTCCCATCTTGTTGAATCACCGCCACTTACAGTCGCGCGCACATGCTTGCATACCTGCTTACGTCTAGGGTTGCCACCTTTTCAAATGGCCAAAGTGGGGCATTTTTGGGACACACATCAGATTTTACAGGCCAACACATACCCATGGTCAGTACAAAGGTTAGAACTTTACTTTTTTGCCTAAATGAAAGCTTATTCTTGTAGCAGTTTAGTTGCTTATTCTGTTTCTTGTAACATTTACGTATTTTACATACAGAAATAACTATTTTATGCAACTGTTACATGAAATATGGGACACAATTATTTCCTACAATCTCAGGACATTTGCCATTTTATCATTTTTGGTCAGGACACAACTGCCCAAGAAGGGACTGTCCCTCGCAAAGTGGGACAGGTGGTAACCCTACTTACGTCTGCATTAAAGCACCTTAATCACCCTATATCTGACTGCCACTATGTGAATGTGAAAGGTATATATTCCCGATAATGCACGTGGGAAGACGTGCATCACAGTCAGGTGTTTAATCCCAGGTCGTAGGTTCTGCAGGACTGGCTGGAGGCTGAGCAGGGTTGTGGACAACTACTGCTCATACAACTTGTGTCCAGATGTCTACGGGACTGGACATCATGTCATGACACCAACACTAATCTTTAGAACAGATACTTATCCCATGAGGGATATCCAAAAATGTTGGGACCGATAACCTCGATGTTTTTGGATTTATGAAAATGAGGTAGGGTTATGTATGCAAGGAATAAATAGTTTGCAATCCTGAGACTGCCTAGGGTGAGACTGCCTACTAGATATGAGTAGGGGTCATTATGTGCAGATATGGCTGCGCCGAGCTAGCAGCCCGAGTATGGATGGTTTTAGTGGACGTTCAGGAAGGGGGAGGTGGTGTGCTTTGGAGGGAATGATGGGTATTCAATTATGTATCCAGGTCTGTTGGGGTTGGATGGCTCAGTTCAGGCCAGACCATTATGGGGTATGTGCCAGTAACGTTTCTGTACATGTGTATCGCACATTTTAATGTTCATATGTTTGTGAGATTGTGTTCTACAGTATGGCCTGTCAGGTTGTATTGCGGATGTGAATGTTTGTTCTTTGTTTTTTTTTCTGATTCACCCACTGCTCCCTCGTACACCTCCAGTTCACCTATTGTGCATCCAACCCAGTCTCCCCTTGGTGAATTATTACATTAACCATCACCCCCCACCCCCATATTCCACACACACCATCCATCCCTTCTCTGGTTGATGGCCCATGGCACAGTCGACAGGACGCATTGCATACACTACATATCTCTGGTACCAATATGGTTGTGAGGACTACCCTAGCATTTTTGATCTTCCACATGCTGTACTTCACACTCATAGGTACACACAAATACTTATCTTTCATGACATGGTAGGTAGACTCAGGTAATACGCATTCATCTTTGGGCCATCCTGACAAGGATGACTTGGACCGCGAATGGGCAGATATTGAGCGAATGCTCTGACCATTGGTAGGGTTGCCACCTTTTCATATGACAAAAATGGGGCATTTTCGGGGCACACATCAGATTTTACAGGCCAAAACATACCCACAGTCAGTACGAAGGATAGTACTTTAGTTTTATGCCTAAATGTAAGCTTATTGTTGTAGCATTTTAGTTGCTTATTCTGTTTTGTTTACTTGCTTATTCTGTTTCTTGTAACATTTAGTTATTTTACATATGGAAATAAGTATTGTATGGGACTATTACATAAAATATGGGACATAATTATATCCTACAATCGCAGGACATTTAACATTTATAATGGTTTTGGTATGGACACAACTGCCCAGAGGGGGACTGTCCCTCACAATGTGGGACAGGTGGTAACCCTAACCATTGGGCTAGGCTTAGCAATTGGCTGCATGCTAATATGCTGCATTTCACTTCCACTTGGTATAACTATCGACACTACAATGGAATACGGGCATGGGGTTTTAAATGTCATTTGTTTGAGGGATGGGGACTCAATATTCAGCTATGTGCCTTTGTGTTTACTTTTTATTTTGGTGTTCGCAAAACTGTCTTGTATGCTTTGCATACATTTCAGTATCCACGGACACTGACAGGAGTGATTACTATTAGAGGCAGGCTGTACTAGTCAGCGTTTTAGGTTGCGCGTATGCAGCCGGCATGTTCACGCCTCTGTGCAGAGCTTAGACACGCCCCCTGCACTCACGCACATTTCCTATGCACATGGCCGTTGTGGCAGCGTGCCTTCATTAATATGCATGTGGTGCTCTCTACTCAGCACGGTCGGTGCAAGGCTAACACCATCTATGCACAGAGCGTCATGAATCCCGGGGATTAACTACAACTAGTTGATATTAATTATTTTAAATATCGATTTATTTTTCTTTCTGGGAGTGTGCCATTGGTAAATTGATCACATTTATTTTCACTATAAATGAAAAAAGAAAATAAAAATAATATGACATGCAATCTCCATCTTTTTTTGTCATTCCTTCTTCCTTCCTTGTTTGCCTGTTTTCATAGGTGTTCTTATATAACTTTGTGCAAATAAAAAATAATGATTACATAATTATTGTGAGGCTATCCATGCAAATTGGCCAAATTACCTCACTTACCATAAATGCCACCTGTGTTATATTCATCCCAAAGGGTTATACTTTTCATAATATCTGCCTTATCAACGAAATGCAAAAAATAAGAACTCTTTCAGATGTACCCTGATCTTACACTAAACCAAAAACACAAGAAAACTTTCTATGCCCAAAGTCACAGAAAGATTTCAAACATTTCCTTTCCATTATACCATATCCTCTTTTTCGAGTCGCTACCATTATTTTTCGTTTCTTTAACTCCTTCCTTTCCAGACATTTCCAAGCAAAAAAATCCCACAGTACTCTTCAGATAGCCTTTACATGGTTCAATTGTGACATGATAACCTCCTCAACTTTTATCAGTATCATCTCACTCTTGCATAACTGAATTATTATCCTGCTATCTGCACTGTTCATTAAGGAATGATCAGCTATACACTGCCCTTTACTGTCTACACACCCCTGTCTCTTTTCTTTATTCACAAGTATGCACGGGAAGATTCCTTTATTTGTCTCAGTTTCTTCACCTATTCCTCATCCAAGTATGAGCTTCCATTGCCTTCACTTCCTGTGCCTCAGTCTTCTCATTTGATATCCTTACCAGTAATTCCCTCTCACTGGTAAACATTCCATCGGCTGTGAGCACTAACAAAGCTGTTTCATTCCCCTTTATCAATTTCAAAGAAAAAATACATTTCCTTTTCATAACGTTAATTTTTTCAACCTCCTCATCAAACATTTTATCTCTTTTATTACTTCATCCTTTTTAATTTTGTTGTACTGCACCTCTTCACATCTCCTCTTCCATAAAAACACCATAGTGCCGCAAAAATTGTATTCCTCCATCAATTTCTATTTTTCCCTGATTATAATTCCCATATAAAAAGTGATATATATGCAGTACAGTTTTTGTCATCAGAGAAACATTATCTATAGCCCATTCCAATCTGGATGTTGGTAAGCTACAGGAATGAGCTGCCACCCCTCCTTAGGATCCTTATTGTCCTAAAGGTCCTACTCATAACAAGAGATTGACACTTTGACTTTCTTCTTCTCTTGCTCAGTCTCCCATCAGTTCCTAACACTGCAGACCAATGGGGGGTTTTGTACTATTTCCAGTATTGCTAATATTACTAATGTTACTCAGTTGTTGTCCTTGGCATGTATACCTTCTATATGTCTAGTCATTAATAGAGGGCAGTCTCAGGTGTCATCTCTTCTACTTCTTCTTCTTTTTCATTCCCTCTCCCCTTATGGTGTTCCACAAGCTTCCAAGATGGTCACTATGGCTATTCATGCCAGTGTTCAGGTTCCTGTGGTGCAGCCCAGTGTCCCAGTGTCCAGTGTCTCAATATTGTCTCAATGATGATCAGATGGAATTCATTCTAAAGGTGCCCAATTTAGGCTTTCTGCTTGACTCTGTGCTGACACTTAAAAACTAGGTATTAAATTGTTGTGAAGTTCTCTTTTTTCCACCTTAAGGGTATTACCTTTATAGACAACTGTACTCCATCTGAACATGATCCCATGGTTATGCATGCCCTGGTCTCTCTCCATTTGGAATACTGAAATTCCCTGTACCTGGGAATACCTAACTATGAATTTCCTCACTAGCAGGTGATGTAGAACTCCACAGCCCTGCTAATATGAGGAGTTCTCAGCACTAGCACCAGCATATTACACCAATTCTTCATAGCCTGAACTGACTACAGCTTAGGCAATGTATTATCATCCGGATTCTGGTCATGGTCTATTTGGTACAGCAGCACTTGGGTCCCCCTATCTTCCAGAACTACTGGCCTGGAATTGATCCTGTCATGCCCTATACTCTGCTACCATGAAGCTGTTGATGTTTCTCAGGGTGTAAATTATTCCTTTGGCTGTCAGGGGCCACAGCTTTAGAACCCTGCCACCAGCATGACTGAGAGGGTTTCTTATGATAACCAGCTTTTAGATATCTCAGAATATCTTGTTTAGCTAGCTTTTAATACCTGAATTATGGTGATATTGACTCGTGATTTGTGTGCTGTTGTCTTTAACTCTTTTCCTTTATTTTAATATTGTAGCTCATAATTGTTTGTCTGCTATTTGCACGTGTTGTTATTTACTTCATGTTGGTCTTAGGCCTACACTTTAATAGACTTGAACTTAAACTACCTCATTCTACTCCAACTCAAACACGCACATGCACATGCACACACAAACACACACACACACACACACACACACACACACACACACACACACACACACACACGGGCACACACACACACACACACACACACACGGGGGCACACACACACACACACACACACACATGCACACACACACACACGTACACGCACACATGCGCACATGTGCACACTCTATGTCTAAGGTTCATGCATGGCTTCCTGCTAACCTTTATCATTTTTAGTATCCCAAAAATAGTCTTCTTTGGACAACTCATCCTTCTTTTGTATGATTTCTTGTTTGTATAAAGTTCCTTTTTCTTTCTGTTATAAAGCTCAGCTTACAGCATTCATCTTAGTTTTCTGTTACTTTTCTGCACCATCTGCTTCTTTTATACATTAATATAACATCTCTGTTAAAGATCCTTGAATCAGAATGTTCCTAATTATATCCTAGGCATACAGGCTGACAGAAATGCATCTAAATTAAAAAAAAGTAGGGCAAGCTTATATGCATTATAGTTGTTTTTATAATCACTGTACAGCCTGTCATTTAATGTTAACTGAATCAATTTCATAAAGTACTGTATATACAAGTATAGCTGTAAAAGTCCTTGAGCATTATACCTTTTCATGTTTCCTTCTCTTGAGACTTTAAATTCGTGAACGTCAGAAAGCTGATATAGTATTCCCTTTCACATGTCATCCAGTTTAATATTACAGTTTGCTAACTGATAGAAGGTCACAGCATAGTTCACGGTTTATTTTAACATCTGAAAAATGCTACAAGCATGGCATTGATGCACCAAATTCTTCTGCAGGAAATGTAGTTAAATGTAATATGTAAAAATGTAACATAAAATTACACATTATCAGGAATAATTTCCTTTATTTAAACTTGCTGATGAAAAACATAATTACAGGATATGTGCATAGTTCTTCTGTGGTTTTACTTAACACAGTAGCATGAAATATTAAAACTAAACTGTTTAAACAAGTATTTTGTTTGCATCTCAGTCTTGAATCTTGAGTATTGTCAGTCTAGAACAGAATCCTAATAAATGGACTGCAGCCTGTAGACAACCAGCTGTCATTAATACATTTGTTCTAATTAGCAGCCATTCTATTTTGGGGATGACAGCACTGTCACCAGCATTGTTTTTTTTTTGTTTGCAGAGCATGTCTATAACTTTTATTAATAACCTATTTCTTTACCTATACAAAAACAAACTCATGGTTTGTCTTAATGAATGGCTATTCACTACAGCAAGAATGTACTGTAGCAATTGCACCGAGGACTATGGTGCTAAGATGTTAGTGAGCTGCTTCCTGTGGTCAAGGGCGCAGGAATTGATTCCTTTCACTTTGGTAGTAAAGTGGTGAGCATAGCTGTCTTCCACACAGTTGACCTGGGTTCAATTCTTAGACAATGCAAGATGACTGTATAGTTAAGGGTTTGGCCATATGGACTGATGGATAGTTTGAGTCCTATCATGTTTACCTGATGGCAGAATAATTGCTGTCCAGCAGTTAGTTCAGAGGATTAAGGCTATGACATGTTAAATAGTTCCTTCCTGAATCCAGGGTTTGATTCCTTCAGCCTCCATTTATCCATTGTGTGACTCTGAGTAAGTCACTTAGACACTGATCTGGGACAACTGGAAATTGGGCTAGGCTCCTCAGAGGACTCCTGGACTGCATTCATAGTACTCTACCTATGAACCTATGAATCACATCCATTTTCCTTGTATGTGATTCTGCGCAAGTCACTTAACCAGACACGGCTCCCTAACTGCCCCTGAAAAGGGACACGTGCGTCCAGAGTCTATTGCCTAGTGATGGATAAAAAATGTTTTCTAACAATTATATAACAATTGTGAGCAAAATGTCATCTGACACTTAAACATACTAATGGAGGAATATTTCTGTACTCTCCCCAGGGTTTCTGTATCATCCCACCCATTAGGTGTATGTCATAATTTCATGGCACATTCTAAAGTTTTCCCTATTCATTACCATAACATATCTAACGCCTGTGTCCCATAATCAGCTGTGGATGTTCCTCACAGCCTACATTATTCAAGTCTTTAAATAATGACAGTGATTGTGATGATATTGTAACAATACTAAATCAATCTATATTATCTGTATGTACCTGACCACTGGAAATAACGTAGCCACCATGGAAAATATCCATTGCTGACTATCCCAACACCTGCCTCAAGAAAGCATAATCCTAGGGGATATAAATATAGATTGGAACTCCTATTGTAGCAGCCTCCCTACCACCCACATTAACCTATATGTTTTTTCTCAAACCATTACCTTCCCTACTAGAATAAATAAAGCTAACAAGAAAGCAAGCATATTAGACTGGATTCTTACAATCATACTCACTACTATAATTCTGGAACCCTCCCTGATGATATAAGTGACCACTCACTTACCTACATAATCAGGCAAAAAGCCAACACTCCCATTCCAACCTCTATCAGAAGTATCAGATCCAAAAAGAAATTTAACCCTGATCTATTCCAAATGGAACTAAGAGCATGCAATTAGGTTCCCTTAAAACACCTCCCTTTAGATGAAGCCATTAATTACTTCAGTTCTTGCCATTCTTAACCACCACGCTCCAACCAGATCTATTAGAATTAAGGCCAATTCTGCCCCATGGCTTTCTAATGAAACCAAACACAAAATTCATCTCAGAAATAAATATTGGACCAAATGGGGAATGACTAAAAATGCTGTAGACCAACAAACCTTTAGACAGTTAAGAAATGACACTAAGAAGGCTATACTTTCTGATAAACGAAACTACTACCTACAATTTCAACAACCTAATCACAACAACCCACATAAATTCTGGGCTAGCATTAAGCAGTTACTCCAGCCAGGTCAATCCACTACACCAAACCCTCAAAATACAGACCAAAAAAATCCCATCCATACAGCTAATACCTTGCGGTAGCATTGTCGCCTTACAGCAAGACGTTGACGGGTTCGATTCTCAGCTAGAGAGTCTTCCGTGTGGAGGCATGCGTGAATGGGCATGCCTTCATTGAAGGTTGTGCGTCAGGGCTGGTAACTCGGCACGTAAAAATCCACTACCAAACATTAGTGGACCGGAGTTCCACTGTGGCGACCCCTAACCGGGGTAACCTGAAAGACACAACAAACAACTACAGCTAATACCTTCGATACCTTCTTTACAGATGCTATCCAAACACTAGCTAGTCAGCTATCACCTAATACCTTCATGCTACCTTCCTATACCTCAACCCCACCCCCTCCTTTTCATTTCAAACCTGTCCCAACCACATTTATTCTAACCCTTTTGAATAAACTGAAACCATGCTCTCCCTCTGCAGACCTACTGCCTTCTGAATATCTACAGTTATCAGCCAAGGCTATTGCCTACCCCATTTCCATACTGATCAATAGAACTATTAGCGAAGGTCACATCTCTACCTTATGGAAAGTCCCCCATATTATCCCCCTGCATAAAGGTGGACACTCCACTGACCTATCAAACTATTGCCCCATTGCCCTACTTTCTCCTTTAGCTAAGATCATGGAAAAATGCATCCATAGGCAATTACTCAACCACTTAATTGAAAACAATTTACTTTCCTACTGTCAATATGACTTCAGACCCTCACACAGCACTACCACTGCCCTCCTTTCCTTTGCTGATCACATTAACAGGCACCGTAACCTGAATAATCTTTCTTCTGCTCTATTTATCGACCTGTCTAAAGCATTTGACATGGTAAACCACCAGATTCTCATAAACATACTAAAATCTCTGTCATTAGACCCACTTTCCATAAAATGGTTCCAATCCTACCTTGACAAACGACAGCAAGCAGTATTATGGCATAACACTCTATCCACCCATCTACCTGTTACCATGGGTGTCCCTCAGGGGTCCATACTAGGACCTCTCCTCTTCTCCATATTTATTAATGACCTTCACTTTGCTATCCTCCAAGCCACTTGCATACAATATGCTGATGACTCCACACTATTATGCTCAGCTACATCCTCCCATGACCTTCACTCTCTTACCCAGAAGGCATTTAACATAGCTGAACAATGGTTCACTCAGCGTTGTCTTCTTTTGAACCCAAAAAAAAAACAAACTCCTCCTCTTTAGTCCTACTCAAAAGCCCTCTCCTCTTCATTTCTCTGTGACATCCACCAGTGGTACTATAATATCTCCAGACCCTACCACCAAACTACTTGGTGTCACCATCGACAATAATATGAACTTCGACATCCACATCAACAATGCTATAAAGACTGTCAACAAAAAAATTGGCAATCTCTATAGGATTAAACCCTTCCGTTCTCCTACAGCCAAAACTACTATAGCTCACACTCATTTAATCTCTACACTCCTCTATGCCTCACCCATTTTTGCTAATCTATCCAAGAATAACCTCAGCAAATTGGAAATGTCCTATAATAACATTGCGAGATTTGCAACAGGCAACCCATTTAGAACCCACCATTGTATAAATTTAAAGCAGCTAGGATGGTTAGAACTACAACACCTGATTAAATTCCACTAACTAACCATTTCCCACAATATTCTTTATAAACCTTCTAATACTCCAATTTTATCTAGCCTCATCACTCCCTATAAAAATCTGAAGTCCTTACGCTCATCACGCAAATTTTTTGTACAGACCTCTAAACCTAATAACAGGGCTGGGGATTCTCTCTTCTCTAATACTGTAGGTAAATCCTGGAATCTTCTCCCAAATGACCTCTCCTCACTCACCTCTTTATCACTCTTCAAAAACAGACTTAAACTTTACCTCAAATCATACTGGCTATGCCCCTGTACCAAACCGGACTAGTCATCTATCTCTTCAAACTTGACTTTGCTTATCCATTACTTATCACCCACTGTTATATCTTCCTTCTTACTATATATTTGTTATCCCTCACTTTTTTACATTATTTCTATCCTCTGTAGATACCTATTTTTAAGTAAATCCTTAGTAACATCACTACACAACTAACTTCCTTTTTCTACTATGGACTTTACCTGTATGAGGTTTCTGTACCTGCAATTTGCATTGTTTATGACTCTTGCCCTTATTGTACATCCTGTGCTAACCTGTATGCTGTACTGCACATGTTACCATTGTTGATGATTTTTATTATGATATTTGCTGTTTGTTGTTTGTACTTGCATTTGTATTTGATTGATCGTGTCTTGGAGCTTATATCCCCGGGCCTCTACTGAAAATGGACATATATCCAGTTAGACTAGCCTGGTCAACAAATGTAAAATAAAAAATAAAAATAAAAAAATAAAAACCGGTACATTATCATCTCACTGTAAAATGTAGATTATATGATATACCTTTATATTGTCTTGCTTGCTGAAGATTATTCCTTTATATGATAATTCAGGATGAAGGACATGTTTTGCAGATGCATGTTTGTCTATCCATCTTTGAGTGGACTTTTGATAAAAATAAAAAATAAAAAAAGCACTTCCTCAACAATATAATAAAAGAAACAACAGTGAGACATCTGGAACCTACAGAAGCCAAAAGGGAATTTATTACCAATGAGAACATTTTATTTTTTATTTATTCATTCATTCATGCATTCATTGGCATTTGATGCTAGGGAATGTGTAACTTGACAGCATCTATTTCCAATAGAGTCCAGGGGAGCAAAATGTCTGAGAACAATTGTTAAGCAAACTAAAATATAGTACATACAATACACATCTCGTGGTTAATAAAGGTAAATAAATCAGTGGACAGTAAAAAAGGAGAATGATTAAGTAATCAGGTGATTTGGTGAGGAAACCATGAGTTTTATTAAGCTGATTTAGATGATTAACAAGGTAAATGCCAAAGAGAGCATTATATTAAATAATAGGCCTAATAAAGGAGGAATAAAATGGAATTTCAAGCTCTGTTGGCTCTTGTGGAGATAAAGAAGAATATGTTGTATAAGGTAAAAGGATTTTCTAACTATGACAGAGATCTGGTAGTCAAAGGGCAGTTTGTTATTAATAAAGGCATGCAAGTCCCTGATGATGGTGTGAGAATTAAATGCACTCTTAAGTGTGTCTTCCTTCTAATGAAATGTTAAACAGAGACCCATCTGCTTGAGTTGTTGGTAGATCATGTGGATGTAAAAGATCCCACAGCAGTTATTGAAAAGATTAGGAGATCTTTATTATATACAAATAATTACACATATTTACAAATATATACATACATACATATATATATATATATATATATATATATATATATATATAGATACACATTAACATATTTACAGAACAGGTACACATTCATTTCTTCAAAAATTCTCATATCATGTGTTTATCGATCCCCACACCTTTACCATAACTGCCACTTATTTTTTTATTAATATATTTGGAATAACCCAATTACCATTAAATATAATCTCATTCAATCTTTGATTCCAAATAACCCAAATAATACAAAACATGTTATCTAATCTTTTAACATATTATTTATCTAAACCTTCATAAAAATCCATATTCAGTCATATCCATCTTCACTTGTTTGTTGTAAATTCTTGCATGCACTGTTGGAAACTGGTGTGATTCTTAAACAATCTGGAAATATATCACTGATTGATAAATATATTTCTTGGCATTTTAACCTTTCAGAGTTCTGCATTGTCTTAATTTTGTGTTTTCCCCCTCCCCCACCCTATTCTGGAGGTGTTGTTATAGTTGGTGGCTTTGCAGTTGCCCATCCCTACTATAAATTTGATCTGGGACACCCCTCCCAGTCTGGTGTTCACTCTAGTAAATACATAGAGAACATTTGAGAAGGCCAACCCACTTAGGTTCTTAACCTCTGCTCCTCCTTCCTCTCTCCTTGCACTTTACTAAAAAAAAATGCACTTTATTTTACTTTTGCCTCTTCTTAAAAGTACTCAATTGTATTTATTCTGCTGCATTTATTACTGCTTGGTAGTAGCCTGATTAAATTGTAACTGTCATTCTAAGCCTTTCAGTTTAAGCACTTGGGCTTCAGACCAGTTGTTTTACATTAAGAAGGTTTGTGGTCTGCACTGTTGTGGCAGGACAGGTAGCTTACATCCTTCTAAATTGGGAATTCCTGATTGAAGGCTCAGTGTCTGTTATTCTAAAAGTATATTAGTTCTGGTTTAAGCACTTGGGCTTCAGGCCAGGTACTTTACATTAAGAAAGTTTGTGGTCTGCACTCTTGTGGGAGCAGCGGCTAGATTCTGCCCTTCTGATCTGGGAATTTCTGGTTAAAGAATTATTGTGGCTGCTTATTTGAACTGTTTCTTTCTGAAATTGGTGCACCTTGTTTGTCATAGCAGAGACTAGATTCAGGCATGCTGAATATAGCTTTGTTTGTATAACTTGAGCACTAATCCAGGCCATCTTTTATGAAGAAGGTTCAGCTGCACCCCAGTGGTAGGAGTGTGCAATTAGAACCTGTCTGATTGAAGACTGCTGGACAGGGCTCAGTTTTGAGCTTTTTTACTGGTTAATTGGTAATTTGTTTAAATAATTTTGCTCGTTTTCTATTGTTATATAAAAAAGTACACTTTATTCATCTGCTTTTACTGTATTTGTGTTTCTTCCTACTTTATTGCATTTATTACTGCTAGTTAGTAGCCTGATTAAAGTGTAACTGTTATTCTAAGCCTTTGGTTGAAGCAATTAGGCTTCTGACCAGTTGTTTTACATTAAGAAGGTTTGTGGTCTGCACTGTTGTGGCAGGACAGGTAGCTTACATCCTTCTAAGTTGGGAGTTGCAGATTGAAGGCTTAGTGTCTGTTATTCTAAGAGTGCATCAGTTCTGGTTTAAGCACTTTGGCTTTGGGACAGTTATTTTAATTAAGTAGGTGTGGTCTGCACTCTTGTGGGAGGAGAGGGTAGATTCTGCTCTTCTGAGCTGGGAGTTTCTGGTTAAAGGTTTATTGTGCCTGCTTATTTGAACTGTTTCTTTCTGAAATTGGCACACCTTGTTTGCTGTAGCATAGACCAAATTCAGACCTGCTGAATCTAGCTTTGTTTGTATAACTTGAGCACTAATCCAGACCATCTTTTTTTGGAGAAGGTTCCCCTGCACCCTAGAGGCAGACCTGTGCAGTTAGAACTTGTCTGATTGAAGACTGCTGGAACAGGGCTCAGTTTTTAGCTTTTTATTGGTTAATTTGTTTAAATCAGTTCACTCATTTGCTACTGTTATATAAAAAAAAATACACTTTATGCATTGCCACTTAGCTAGGGTTAAAGTATTCCTGGCGCCATAAAGTGTACTCTTCAAATTTTCCCTTAGAACTATCCAGTTTTTTAGTTTTAGCACTCAGATATGTTTCTTTGAGCTCAGCACTTGATCAGAGCTCGTTGTAAGCACTAAATGTGCTACAAATGACTAAACTTTCCTCACTTGTCTAGAGGAAAACAGTTTTTAGTGCTTAATAAATAAGCACCTATCCAGGCATATCTAAGGGTCAGCTCCCTGTGTTTTCTCCTGTCTACCTGATGAATCTGGGCATCTTGGGGCAATGCAGCAATTGCCTCATGTACACAGACAACCCTCTCCTCCTACCACTCAACACTACAACCTGTGAGAGATGCACTTAAATAGCCAAACTGGAAGCAAAGCTCTCTTCACCCAAGACTGGATTAGACAGTCAAGAGGCGAAGGTACATACTTGCACCACAACACACTCATCACATAGTCCCTCAAAACCTACACCACCAAAACACACACATAGCAACACAAAACACACACCTACATTCACAGAGACTCTCAATAAAAATCTGCTCAAGCACCAGAGACCTCCAAAGCAGAAACGCATGCAACCTCCACCCCCCCAACACAAACCAAATGACACATAGCCCACAAACTCAGTGTGCCGCTCAACCACAGCCCATAAGGCATAACAACATACCCAACACTCTAGTCATAGGTGACTCTATAGTCAGGCACACTGATGTTCCACTCACCAGGCTAAACAAGGAGAAAGTTACTGTCAGCTACCTATCGGGTGCCAGGATCCACCACATAAGGCACGCACTCAGGTCACTCCACAACAAGTACAAATATGACTCTGTCATTGTCCATGTTGGTGTGAATGACCTGAGACATACCTCCCTGGACTACATGAAAAGAGACATGGAGGAGCTCTCCATTCTTGTAGCCCAGGCAGGTATGACCCTAGCTCTGAGTAGCATCCTGCCATCACCCAAAATTATATCACAGTACAAGGACAAAATGATTGACTTTAACAACTGGCTAAGCTTCTGGTGTCATTCTAAGGGAATCCAGTACTTGTCTGCCTGGGATGACATGATCAACACACCACGATGCTTTGCCAGAGATGACCTTCACCTGTTGCCCTTGGGATTCGGGATACTGGCTAAGGCTCTTGCCACCCCTATAGTGCCTTTTTTTAGGCAAGGTTCAAATGACAAATTCACCACTGTAACAGGTGCAAGCAAGGGAAATCTGAGGGTAATGCTACTCAATGCTAGAAGTCTAAACCTCAAAATGCATTCACTCGAGGCACTCCTTAAAATGGAGAACATCGACATCTGTACAGTGACAGAGACCTGGTTCAAGGCTCCAGAGAGAACCCCTGCATTACCAGGCTATAATTCATACCACACCTTTCGGCCACCTAAACTGAACTGTAACAATAAAGGTGCAGACGTGTCCATATTCATTAAAGATATCCACTCCTCCAGGCTAGTTGCTCAGCAAAATGCATCTGAGAGTATCGTATCCAAGTGCAACTAACTCTTGGCAAGACCGCAATCCAAACTGTAACTTGCTACAGATCCCCCACCATGCCCCAGGATTCCCACTCCTCATTTCCTGACACACTGGAAAATATTAGGGTACAACCCAACACCCTAATAATGGGCAATTTCAACTACTCCACCATTAACTGGGAACACTATTCCAACACCTTGGATCAACTTATCCACACCCCCACCAGGGGCAGCAATATCCTAGACCTGATCATTACCAACATGGGTGATCGGTGTTCCACACCAGAGGTCAATTCCTTGTTAGTCAGATCCGACCACAAGCTAATCAGCCTAGACATCCACATCCCGCCCCCACCTCCCATTAGGTAAACCACAGTAAAAAATTTCTACAAAGCCAACTTCACGCTTCTTAAGACAGTGGCAAAATTCATAACACCCATGCAGATGGGCAATAGAGGTACGACTGCTGAATCCTACACAAATGCACTTTATAAGCACTTACATGAGTGCATGGAGTGTGCTATCCCTAACTGAACCAAGATGCTATCCTCCAAAAAAGGAAGCCAATCTGGTGGTCCCCTACCATAAACAAACTCTACAACAGAAGAAAGAAACTGTTGCAAAAAAGAGTAAAATCTCATGACTGGAAGAACTCCTTGGTCAGCCTCAGTAAGAAGCTGAGATCCCTCATAAAATCCTCCAAAGCTAGTTATGAAAACAAAATCGCCACTGATTCTAAAGACAACCACAAAGCATTCTATAGCTATGTCAAGAATCTCAATGGCAACACTCAGATCTGCTCTGAGTTACAGCACAATGGCACTAAATATACAGAACCAACTGATATTGCCAACATCCTGGCAGATAGGTTCAGTGCTAACTTTACCCCTTTCTCATCCCCTAAAGGGCCCATCTCTATACCGGAAGAATGCAAAGTTCCTGTAATCATGGCTGCACAGGTAAAAAAAAACACTCTCCAAAGCCAAGAACACAGCATCCATGGGACCTGACAACATCCCAGGCTGTGTTCTATATAAACTACAGAATGAACTGGCACCCCACCTAAGTACCACGTTCAAACATAGCCTCACCTCAGGCTTTGTGCCCACTGAATGATGCACAGCAACGGTTATCCCACTCCACAAAGGGGGAGCCACCATGGACCCCAGGAACTACCACCCCATTAGTCTGATGAGCCTGGTCTGCAAGGCTATGGAACATATCATCATGGAACTTATAAACAATGACATTGGTAATCTCCAAACTCTGGACCCTACCCAGTTCGGGTTTGTAAATGGCAGATCATGTCTCCTAAACCTGATAGACTTCTTTGAAGCTGTCACCAAAGCCATGGATGAGGGTAGGGTGGTTCTCACAGCCTATCTAGATCTCTCCAAAACTTTCAACACCATCCCCCACTCTGGAATTATAGATAAACTCACTAAACTAGGTATAAATCCCTATGTCACAAGATGGGTTGCCAACTGGCTCACTGACAGAACCCACACTGTGAAAGTAGCAGACTCTAAATCCAACTTCAGACCAGTGACAAGTGGAGTACCATAGGTTTCAGTCCTAGGTCCCCTCCTGTTTGGTATCTACTTCTCTGAAGTACAGGCTAACACAGAAGGTCTTTGGCTAACAAAGATCACAGATGACTGCAAACTAGGAGCCATAATCAAAACTCCTAATGATGTGGACATCCTACAATAGGGCCTCACTGAGACAGATGCCTGGTGTCAAAGCCATGGCCTCAAGCTCAATGCCAAAAAGTGCATTGTCATCAATTTTGGAAAAAACTCTGTACCCATGAACTACCCCATAGGTGGTAGTCTGCTTAACACCAAAAGTGTGATAAGAGACCTTGGGACATAGGTGGACAGTAGTCTCTCCTTTGATAATCACATCACCACAGTTGTCAGGAAATCCTTCTATGCGGAATACCTCATCACAAAAGGTTTCTCATCCAGGAAAAAATAGGTCATTGTTTCCCTCTACTCATCACTCATTAGACCCATTATAAAGTACAATGCCCCTTTTGGTATGTACCTCACAAGACATCTACAACAACTGGAAAGGCCACAGAAATACCTCACTGGCCTCAAACACATGCCCTACACAGACTGTCTCAAAAAACTCCAGCTTTACTCTGTTGCATATCGCCTACTCAGAGGCAATCTCTGCCTAACATACAAAGCTATGTCAAACCCAGACCTGTCGGACATGCTCCACTTAAAGAAATCCCAATCGCTCCGAGCTACATGCTCTAGGGACCTAAACCTTGTCACCACAATAAACAGTACATGCTGGAGGGATAGATTCCTGTCCCAGAGACTTCCCATACTCTGGAACAAACTACCTATCTATATCAAACAAAGCTCCGCATTAGCACTCTTCAAGAAAAATCTTGATGATTTAATGGGAGATAGAAAATGTACCCCGGGGATTACTTCTGTGGCTCTGCTTGACAGGAGCACAGGAAAATTATTTTCTTGGGTGGCAAAAGCCAGGGTAACATTTGGCTAGGCTTATATAGGCCCTAGGGCCAATAGCCTAGTACCTACCTATGAACCTATGTACCTATGAGATGAACAGGAGTAGAACAAGAAAATCTTGAAATATTGGACTTTCTTGGATTTTGTTAAACCTGTAGGGGACTCTAAAGCATATGCCCTACTTCATGTCATTAATGTTCAGAAAAATACTCAGGAGAGGGGATAAGGAAGGAGAAAGTTAACTGTAAGTAAAACTTTTTTTTCTTAATAGTACTATTTAAATAGTTCATGATTGTCTTTGTATGTTATAAAGTAAAGCGTTTTTTCAGTTATTTTAAAGTGTACTGGGGACATTAATGTAAATAGGTCCTGCTGTTTTTTCTTTTTTTCTTTCTCCCTTCTTCTATCTTTCTCCTTGTTCGGTTTTAAGAAATGTAGAAACTGCAATGTAAAAAGATCTTGTTAAAACAGCATGACAAAAAAAAATAGTGTGCTTTTTCTCATTCTTTCATAGAGGAGTGACTGGGTTAAGGATATTAGCTTAATCTAGTAACAAATTTTAAGAAAAGGCTATTACATGAACAAGACTATTGAATACTATAAGGCTTTTTTCTGGTATACAGTTTTATGTCTTGTTCTCATGTCTCTAGCAGACAATCTGATAAAGAGACATGGCTTGGAGAAAATGTTTTCTGAAAGAATTCAAGTGTTTTCCAAGCTGAGAGAGCTATAAAGCTGAAACAAAACCAGACAAGCACTTAACAGAACCATAGGCTGTACCTTGTGTCTTAGCTTGGATAAACTTGTTTTTAGATTAGCTCAAGTCTGCTTGTGTAGCTGTCAGTTTGGAACATTTGTTCCTATTAGGAAGGAAAAACTTCAATATTTGAAGATGTTGATAGTTTTGTGTGTTATTATTAAGTTAATATGTTTTAGGGGGTAGTGGGGGTGTATTTTTGTTTGAGGGTTTTCAATAAAACAAAAATGTTCTGTAAGATGTGACATAGGCTTAAATGGAGATGACAAGAAACAACTTTATAAAAGATTAACCTCCCAAACAGTACACGCATATAACACAAAGGTTGGAACTAGACATTTAACAAAAAATCTGTCATACATAAAAGATGGAAATAATTTCTCAAGAATATGATGCTTTCTGTAATATCTTTAAATGTCGTCTTACAGATAAATACAAAAATGAAAGAGTAGCAAACTATATTAAAAAATGTAGAGTGCAAATAGTTTTGCTACAGAAGAAACACTTGGGAAGAACTGAACATGTGAATCTGATAAAGAAAGGTTTCCAGGATGGTTATTCAGTGGAATACCTAGGGCAAAGGAAGAAGAGTACATATATTAATTGCAAGATGAACACCAATAGTGATAGAAGAAGATAAAAAGGACAATAATGGTAGATTTGTAGTACTACGGGGCTACTGGCAGGGGAGGAGGATTACACATGTATTATATTCTGCTGAAAACTGCTATCATGGAGCTTAAGAAAAGTCTGCAAGAAATAATCAGCTTTTAGCAAGACATATTACTTATAGCTGGGGACTGGAATTTGATTTGCAATAGTGAAGATCTATATTTTCCCTGTCTGGAGGCCCAGAAGGGAAACTATAACAAAGGATGGTAGATTTTTAAAGAAATGTATGAAAATATTTGGCATTGAAGATGTGAATTCAGCACTAGGAGTTCAGAGTGAATTTACATATTATTCCCCAAGATACAAAAAACTGGGCTAGGCTAGACAGCATTTACATTTTATAGGAACATGTGCATTTAATTGAAGGTCTTGATATGCACCCAACAACTATTTCAGATCATGTGCCAGTAATAACTACTAACTAAAATAAAAACACAAGATAATTAAATAAAACTGAGGCACTGGCACTTTCCCACCTATCTGTTGAAAAAGAGGAACTTAAGGAATGAGGAGTAGAAAGTATTCAGGAGCAATTAGAGAAGATAGGAATTTCTTCTGAAAATATAGCTAGAGCATGGGATAAAATTATAGTGGAGTTAAAACATTGGGTGGAAATAAAAGAAAGGGAGATATGGATAAGAAGTAGCAAGAATTGTTTAGAGGGACTGACAAATGTTAAACTGTTGCAAAATGGGAAGAATATCACAGAACAAGAAAAGGAGCAACTGCAGAATGCTAAACAGAAAATAAGGGATTACCTTGATAATATACATGAGTTTAGAAAGATTGCTGTTAAGCAAACTGTTTCTCATAACTCTAGAGCAGAAAAACTTTTAGCACAACTCAAACAACAGAAAGAAGAAAGGGCTATCAGCAAGCTTAGGAAGCCTATAACAAGGAAGATAAAAAGGGATCCTGTAAAAGTATTAGAATATTTCAGTAATTCTATGAAAGTCTTTATAAGGCAGAGAAATATGGAAATAAAGTAAAGGTACAAATGGAATTGCTTATGGAATAATTAAATATGCCAAGGTTAGAGGTAGAGGAGGTTTAATTACTAACAGGATAGGAGCAGATGAGATAAAAATGGTGATATATAACCAATCTACAGGAAAGTCCCCATGAATAGCTGATATTCCTGTGGAAGTTTGGAAGCTAGGAGGGAAAAATGTAAGGATCGGAAATATTTAACAGTATTTTAAAAGGAGGAGAAGTATCAACATCCTGGAAGAAAGTGGTGGTAGACATAATACCTAAAGAGGGTAAAGATCCATCAGCTCCAGCTTCATACAGGCCCATTTCAATACTAAACCATGATTATAAAGTGTTTATGTCTATAATGGCTAAAAGAATGACAAAAGTGATGCCAACATTGCTAGATATGATCGATATGGTTTTGTGGAGGGGAGACAAACATTTTACAGCATTAACAGAACACTAATGATCCAGATAGAAGCAAATTGTAAGAAAATACCACTGTTGGTGTTAGGTCTTGATGCAGAGAAAACATTTGACAGAGTAAGCTGGGACTATATGAGCACAGCAAAGGAAGAATTTGCATTCCCTGATAAAATGATAAGGTTGATAACCGGGATATATGAGGGATCAGAGGTGAAAATTAAACTGGGTGGGGTCCTCTCTGATAATCTCTGCTTGACCAGGGGAACCAGGTAAGGGTGTCCTCTCTCCCATTTATTTACATTATATTTAGAACAATTGGAAAAGAAAATAAGGGACTCAGAAATTCAAGGATATAATTGGTATGGTAGTCAAGAAAAGCTGGCTCTGTTTGGAAATGGCATTATTTTATACCTCACAAAACCAAGAGGGGACATTAAAGTATGGTGGAAATTATTGAGACTGTTTCAAATCTTTTTGGGATACAAAGTTAATGAAGGTAAAATAAATGCAATAGCGGTAAATTATGTACCTACATATGAATTGGTTCAACAATATCTATACTTATGGGTACATGATAAAATGAAGTATTTAGGAAGGTGCAGTGGTGCAACAATTGTGCCTCACAGAAAGAGGTTCTCTGGTTTTATTCTCGGCTGGGGTGCCTTCTGTGTGGAGTCTGCATGACCTCTCTGCATTCATGTGGGTTTCCTTCAGGTGCTCCGGTTTCCTCCCATGTTACAGAGGCATGCATCTGGAGTGTTTTTCCCTGGGTGTCCACTGAAAATTGGCTTCATTCCAAGTCAGACTTTCCCTGTAAACAAATGTTAAATAAGTAATAAAAATAAATAGGAGAACAGATTAAAAATTATTCTAGTGTTGCAGCTAAGGATATATGGGAAGAAAATAAACAAAAGATATTAAATAAACTGAGAAACTGGAAGCTCTGTTACATGTATATTGATAGTACGGTACATGCAGTTAACATTTTTAGTCCCTTTAGTCTTATAGACAGGCCAGGCATATTTTTATCAACCAGAGGAGAATTTGTGGATAGCAATTAATAAAGTGCCGAAAGATTTTATCTGGGAGGGGAGGATGACAAGAGTCAAGTGGGATAAGCTTATTCTTCCAACAAAACAGGGTAGATTGGAATTACCCAAAATGAAGGGCTATTTCAGAGCAACACAGTTAAGGCTCCTATAAATAGCACAAGTAGAAATCTATAATTCAAAGTGGAAAGAGATGTTGCTGAAACAGGGGGAGGCTCAAGAAACAAAGAGAGACTGGGATTTTGGATGCAGACCTTTAAGAATAATAATAATAATCATACAGAATATTATATTCATAAAGTAGAAGAAAGTATTCTAAGAACTAAGCCGACATGGGAATGGAAAAAGGAAATTCTGATTATAGGGATGACCACAGTAAGGGATACATACAATAGGCAATAGAGGTCTGGAATCTATTGGTGAAAACTTGCAAAGGAACCAAGATATTGGGAGCAAATAACTAGAGAGGGAAAGGCAATAGAATGGGAAGATGCCAAAAACGTATTTGGATTGCAGGTTAGAGATTGCCTTCCCTATCAAGGATTGATATCAGAGTATAGGCAAAGAGAAAGAAATAGGGGATTCCTAAATGAAAGACCAGCACGGGTAGAGTTTTTAGTAGAATCTAGAACAGAAGTTGCCATTAAGAAAGGAATAATTAATAGCCCATATAAAATATTGCATGATAACTATAAGAATCAATCAGAGGAGGTTAGAAAGGATTGGGAAGAGAGCTTGAATAAGCAATTCACAAAGAAACAATGAGGGATATAGGTATGTCTCCCACATATGAAACAAAGTCTAGAAGATTTAAGATCTTTGCTTGGACTTGTTTACATAGGTATTTTTATACCCCACATATATTCCAAGAAAAGTAGACAGCAAATGTTGGAGGTGTGATGGGGAAGAAAGAGATAACTGGGAAAATAGGTTCTGGCAGTGTAATGAGTTTGCAGACTTTTAAGATTCCCTGCAGACTGCTCTGTCAAAAGTACTGAGTGAGCAATTTGGTGTAACTAAGAAAATTATTTTTTGAGCTATGATACAGAATCAGAATTGTCTAGACATAGTAAGGTCTTGTTGACTCTAATTATAATGGCTGCCACAAAAACAATTACTAAAAAAATAGAAATCAAAGTCTAAACCAACTTTACTAGAAGTAACAAAGATAGTAAGAGAGATAAAACATCTGGAATTGGGATCTTCAGAAAAAGGTGGGAGCAAATTACATAGGAAGAAATGGGAACTGTGGGATCAATACATGCAGAGGAGGAACAAGGTTTAAAAGAAGGCAGGATTTGAATGAGCTGTGTAATGGTTGGCTGACAATGACTGGATATATTATAAGTGATGTATAATGGTTGCAGATACAGCTGTGTCTACATGGTTTGTAATGCATAATGTTTGCAAATGAGATTATGTTGGTATGGGTTATTTTCTTTTATATAAATGTAAGATTGCCTATGTCATATGGAATAATTTAATAAAAATGCTTCTAGTTTAAAAAGAAACTTGTTTTAAACATCTCTTTATTTCTATTTTTTCACTTAACCAACCATTTACCAAAAAATTTATTTTACTGTTCTTATAGATTGACTTAATTACTTTCTGTATTTTTTTGCTTAGATTATAACTTTCTTAAAGCTTCCATATTACATCATGGGTTATTGTATCATTAGTTTATTTACATAACCTATGAATATTTTCTTCTTTCTGTTCTTTTTTATATCATCTACTACTTCTCTAACAATCATTATTTCCAAACATCCTCTCCCTTTAATGCCATATATACTATCCTCTAACACTTTATCTTATTTTCTAATCTTATTTGTAATATTTTCATAAATATCTTATAATATGTTTTATTAAATACAAATGGTCTCCAATTAATTATTTCTCTCTTTCCTCCTTTTTTCCATATAAATTTCAATATACCATTACATATTTGTGTATAACAAATACCATCTTTTAACCACTTATTTAACACAAATATAAATTCTTATAGGTTCATAGGTACATACTAGGCTATCTGCCCTAGGGCATTTATAAGCCTAGCCAGAGTGTGTTTGGCTTTCGCCACCCATTTTAAATTAATTTTGCTATGCCTTTTTTTGAGGTTAGTATACTGTGCCTCTGTCTAACAGTGACACAGAAGTGATAGCTGGGGTAAACCTACAATCTCCCATCCACTCATCAAGATTCCTCTTGAAGAAAGTCAATGTGGGACTCTGCCTAACCTGGACTGGGATTTTATTCCAGAGTGAAGGGAGCCTCTGGGTTATAAATCTGTCCCTCCAGCATGTCCTATTTATTTCAGTGCTGAGGTTCAAGTCTCTCAAGCGTGTAGCTCGATGGGATTTGGATTTTCTGAGGTGCAGCATGTCCATTAATTCTGGGTTGGACATGGCTTTATGCGTCAGGCACAGATCGCCTCTGAGCAGGCAGTATGCCACTGAGTAGAGCTGGAGTTTCTTTAACCGGGCAGGATATGGCATCTGTTTGAGCCCTTTGATCCTCTTGGTGAGGTACTTTTGGGGTCTTTCCAGTTGCTGCAGGTGTCTGGTAAGGTACATCCCAAAAGGGGCATTGTACTCAATTATGGGCCTGATGAGGGATGAGTAAAGAGGCACGATAACCTCCGCTGATCTAGATGTGAATCCCTTCATGATTAGGTGGGTTATATAAAATGTTTTTCTAACCACTTTGGCCACGTGGTTGTCAAATGAGAGATTGCTATCAACTTGGGTCCCCAGGTCCCTAATGACTTCTTCTGTACTTAATGGATTACCACCTATGTGGTAATTTGTGGGCACTTTGTTTTTGCCAAAGGGGATGACTATACTCTTGTTGGCGTTTAGCTTGAGGCCATGGCTCTGGCACCAGTTGTCTGTTTCTATGAGGCCCTTTTGGAGGATGCTTGTGTCGGCTGGAGAGTTGATTATGGCGCCCAGTTTGCAGTAATCTGCGAACTTGGTCAGCCACAGTCCTTCCGTGTTGGCCTGTACCGCCGAGAAATATATACCGAACAAGAGAGGTCCCAGGACTGAGCCTTGTGGGATGCCACTTGTAACTGGTTTGGAGTCTGACATGGCTCCAGCAATTCTAACCATGAGGGTTCTGTCCTTGAGCCAGTTTGCAACCCATCTAGTGACATAGGGGTTTATATTTAAGCTGGTGAGCTTATCTATAATGCCCGGGTGGGGTATTGTATCGAAGGCTTTTGCGAGGTCCAGATAGGCTTTGTGGACCACCTTCCCCTCATCAATGGCCTTGGTGACTGTTTCAAAGAAATCAACCAGGTTTAAGAGGCAGGATCTGCCCTTAACAAAGCCAAACTAGGTAGGATCCAGTGTCTGTAGGTCCCCAATATCTTTATTTATGAGGTCCATGATGATCCTTTCCATAGCTTTGCAGACCAAGCTAGTCAGGCTTATGGGGCGATAGTTTCCAGGATCTGTTGAGGCACCACCTTTGTGGAGAGGGACCACTGTTGCTGTACGCCACTCTTTGGGTACATATCCTGTAGTAAGGCTAATATTGAACAGTAGTTTTATGTTTGGGTTTAGCTCTTCTTGGAGTTCATGTAGGACGCAGCCCGGGACACCATCTGGTCCCATTGATGCTGTGTTTTTTGCTTTGGAGAGGGTGGCTCTTACCTGAGCATCTGAGATGTCAAGGGGGCAACACTCTGTTGGGATAGATATTTGCCCTTTTGGTGGGGAGGGGAGGGGAGTTTGCACTGAACCTGTCAGCTAGGATGTTGGCAATGTCTGTGGGCTTGGTGTATTTTTTGTCATTTTGGACTAATTCTGAGCTTATCTGGGAATTTCCACCCAGGTTCCTAACATAACTAAAGAAAGCCTTGTGATTATCCTTAGTGTCCTGTGCAATTTTTCTCTCGAAGCTGGCCTTAGACGATTTTATGAGTGCCCGTAGTTTTTTGCTAATACTGATCAGAGATGCCTTCCCTTTTTGGGATTTTGCTCTATCATGTAGTAACTTCCTCCTTCTATTGTATAGTTTGTTTATAGCTGGGGTCCACCAGACAGGACGTCTGCCTTTGGAGGATTGGGTCTTGGTTTTATTTGGGATTGCATGATCCATGCATTCCTGAAGGTGTTCATAGAATGCGTTTATAAAGGATTCTGTAGTCTGGGCCGTATTTTCCACAGGCCCGGGGGCTTTGAAGGATTTCGCCTCGGTTTTGAGGTGTGTGAAATTTGCTTTAGAGAAGTTTTTCACTGTGGTTTTCTGGGCAGGGGGTGGGGCCGGGATGTGAATATCCAGTGAGATTAGTTTATGGTCTGATCTTACCAGTGAGGGATACACTTCTGGTCTGGAGCATAGTGTCCCCATGTTGGTGATGATCAGGTCCAGTATGTTTTCCCCTCTTGTGAGAGTGGTAACAAGTTGTTCCATAGCATTTGAGTTTATAAATTCTAGGAACCTTTGGGCTAGGGTGTTGGAGCTAGAGTAATGCTCCTAGTCTATGTTTGGGTAGTTGAAGTCACCCAATATAATGGTGTTTGGAGAGACCTTCATATTTTCCAGTATTCTCAGGAAGGCCGAGTGGGGTTCCTGTGTTTGGGAGGGTGGTCTGTAGCAGGCTATAAACTGGAAGGCAGTTTTACCCACAGTTAGTTGCACATGGATAGTCTCTGATGCTTCATGCTGTGCCACCAACCTGGAGGTGTGGGTATCTTTGAAGAATATTGATACTCCCCCTCCTTTTGTGGTTCGGTCCAAGTTTTGGGGCCAAAAAGCATGGTATGAGGTATAACCTGGTACATCTGATCCTGCTGCAGAACCAGTATTGACTTTCCTCATTATCAAGTCAAATTCCAACACAGAAATCTGTTTATCTAATTCTCTATTTATATTTTCAGTAAATTGTTTAACATTCCATTCATTTCATCTATATAATTCTTGTTTATTCACAGTCTTCTTAACAAACTTCACTATAATTTCCAAAATTTTATATTGTTGCTTCACCACTACCTCTTTCTCATTTCTCATCTCCCTCATTATACCACTTTCCTCCTTAATTAGTTTTACTCAAATAAAGAGAAACTTTTTCTTTTTATCTTACAAAAATATATTTGCTTATACAATAATTCCTTTATTTTCTCTTGATTTCTTTTATATATCTCTGTCTCTTTCATATAATAAACATGTTCATTTCTCTCCAAATGTTCTAATGTTTTATTTTGTAATTCCTTATACTCCTGTTTTTCTTTTTGTCTTAATACATGTTCCTATTGTAAATATTCCAATTTATATTTTTCTTTAAATATCAACCTCCATTCTATCTAATTAGTATTATAATCTCTCATAAATAAATGTTCTTTCCGTAACTGGACTATGCTGTGCATACCTTTGTCATTCCAATTAATCTCATTAATTTTTTTAAATTCCCTTTCCAATTTTAATATGCTCTTTATTTTCCTCAATTTCTATCCATATAGCCATATGATCTTAAAATCCTGTTTGCACTGCTATCCCTTATCATAATCTTTATACTTTTAGAAACCACAAAATAGTCAATCTCTGATCTATTAATTTCCCTCCTGTATGTATATGTATTTAAATTCCCTAATATTAAATATTAAATTACCACAACTCATAATCTCTTTCATTATTCTTTTATCAGTTCTGCTTTTTCTTTTTTTTATCTTTTAAATCACAATTAAAATCTCCTGTCATTATAATGTCGATATTAACTATTATGCAATCAAATATCACTTTAAATAACTTTTCTCTTTCTTTATAATATATATGTGCATATATTTCTATAATTCTATATACTTTCTTCAACCATCTAAAAATCTACAACAGTTAATCTTCCTGATATTACTAAGGTATAATCTAATATAGAAATTCCTATAGTATATAATACCACTACCTTTGAACAGTTCTTCTCCCAAATTCCAAATTATGCTCCCTCTCTATAAATTCTCTGGCAGTAATCTTTCGTCTTTTGTTAAGATTCTGACATCTTCTAATATTAAAATATCTACCTCACATTTATTACACCATTCTAGAACACTTATTTTTCTAACCAATCTTTTAATACTATTCACATTAATTGACAATATCCTAAGACTATTTGCTTCTCTTCTTATTAATCTAAATGTAATTAATTATGACTCCATCCATTTCTTTTTTTTTTACTTTTGTACCTGAATCCTGTATCTTCCTTTTCTTGTCCTTCCCTTTTTCTCACTAGTGTTCTTTTTCTTATTTACTTTCCAGCCAATAGCTTCACTAACATCAGATTCCAATTCTACTTTACCTTCTTTTGTTTCTAAGTCTTCTATTTCCTCAGAAACCTTTGCTACATATTCACACTGGTTATTTTCTTGTAATTCAAATTTTCTATTTTCTTTTTTGTTCCTTCTCACCCTCTTCCCTTAAATATTCTGCTTGTTCATATTTATTGCTTTCACATTTTCTAACATCATGACCATAATCTCCACATATGTAACACTTCTTTTTGTCACAGTTCCCAAAAATTAACCTCTTTTCCACAAAAAAAGCATGTTTTTGGTTGCCCCAATATCAAACAACAGCTCTATTCCTTTGTGCATTTATTATATTGGGAATATGAATAATTTTATATTTTTTATTTTCAGAATGACATTACAATCTCAAGCCTCAGTCCATAAACCCATGTTGTGAAATACTTTTGCAATCCTTTTTACTTCTGAGCAAAAATTCTTTAACAAATGTCCTTTAAAATTCTCTTTATCAATCTCTGTATGAAACTGCATGATCACTTTTTTTTGGTAGTTTGGCAGAAGCTTGCTTGTACAGAAAGCTGAAATACATCTTGTCAAATTCCCGGAGGATTTGGAAACTGCAGCTGAGCTCCTGCGATCAAGTAATCGAAACCATCTCCACCACAAGGATGAACTCTTGGCTTCTGCTAATGTTGCTTGCTGTTTTACCTAATCTGGCAACAGCCGACAAGGGGATCTCTGTTCTGAAGTATGGATTTTGCCAGCCTATCTTATTCCCTTTGTGCAAGGATCTTGCCTACAGCCAGACTATTTTGCCAAACCTGTTGGAGGTGCACCGGTATTACCCTCTAGTGAAGGTGAAATGTTCCCCTGACTTACATTTCTTCAAGTGCTCCAGGTATGCTCTTGTGTGTACAGTGTTTGAACAAGCCACCCCCCCCCTTGCCAAGCACTCTGTGAGCAGACTCGTCATGGCTATGAGGTGCTCATGAACAAGTTTGAGTTCCAGTGGCCTGAACGGCTGTGCTATGAGCATTTTTCAGTGCATTTGCTGGGAAGATCTGCTAGGGCCAGAACATGTCGGAAGGAACTGGAGACAGCCACAGTCCTGCCTACCCTATACCATACAGCAGTGGAAACTTTGCATTTCTCACTCCTGGCCACCCTCATCCCAGGTTTGCACCAGCCAGAAGTGCCTTCTTATTTAAGCTACCACTTTATGGGGGAGAAAGGCTGTGGTGCACCTTGTGAGCCTACTAAGCCTAATGAACTCATGTATTTCAGAGAGGAAGAGATCAGGTTTGTCAGGCTGTGAGTTGGCATCTGGTCTGCACTGTGTTTATTATCCACCCTCTTCACCGTCCTGACTTACCTGGTGGATATGAAGCATTTCCGTTATCTAGAGAAACCGATAATCTTTCTTTCAGGTTGCTATTTAATGGTGGCCCTTGCTTATGGAGTTGGCTACCTACTGGAGGACAGAATGATGTGCATTGACAGGTTCACAGAAGATGGGTACAAGACTGTAACCCAAGGCACTAAAAAAGAAGACTGCACCATTCTCTTCATGATTTTGTACTTTTTTGGCATGGTCAGTTCCATCTGGTGAGTGATTCTTTCACTGACTTGGTTCCCAACAGCAGGCATGAAATTGGACCATGAAGCCATAGATGCTAATTCTCAGCATTTCCACCTTGCAGCATGGGCTGTCCCTACAATGAGTTTCTCTAATTATAAGTTCCCAACCATCAAAAGAACATTGACACACACAGGTATTCTAACTTTGTTAATTGTAGCAGCCCACAACTCCAGCTACCATACTACCATACAACAACCAGTCTCATGCCATGTTAACTCCATGCACAGTAAGTTGACTCAGACATCTGCTAACATCACTATCCATCTTCAACATATGTATCCATCATTTTACTCACTATTCACCACTTCCTCATGCCACCACCCCCACTCCTTCTCTAAAATACGATAGGCACCTATGTAACTTCTTAAAAACTCTGGTTTCTATAATCTCCAACTTAGCTCTCAGTGGCAACATTCATCACAATCCTGGCCCTCATACAAATCCTCACTGTTTTACTACTGCATATTTCAAACAGACGGAATGTGTGACAATCCCTGCTAAGGGCAAATCTGACCTTCTAATTCTAAACCTTAATATTAGAAGTATCAGTAACAAAATCAAGGACCTACATGCTAGTCTAGCACTATACTCTCCAGATGTAGTCCTACTCACAGAAACTTGGCTTAAATCTGTCACTTCCAATAATGAGATTCTCCCTCCAGGGTACAATATGTTACTGTTGAGAGATCAGGGAAAAAGGGCAGCTGTGTGGCCTTTCTATATCAAAATCATCTAATACCAGAAGGCTCCAAACAAAACATCCCATCTTTTGATAAAGCTGAAGTATTACTTGTCAAACTTACCCTGAACTCAAATAACCATATTACCCTTATTGGAATCTACATCCCTCCCAGCAACAATACCCTTATGTTGGAAAACATACTAAGTTGGCCTGACAAATCCCTACCCCAAGAAACTAGACTGGACAGATTGTAGTTCTCAAAATCCCATCAACCACATTAATCTGTATAGCTTTACCTAGCTCATACAAACCCGTACTAGGATCAGTAATACATCCAATAAACAAGCCGTACAAGACTGGACATTAACTAACCAACCACTATACATCGTCCACTTTGGCTGTCTCCCAGACTGCCTAAGTTATCATCTCCCAACCTACATAATCAGACAATGAACCAACTCAAAGAAACAAATAACTTACAAACAAATAAGAAGCACAAAGCAGTTTAACACCAAAAACTTCATCAGCTCCCTAGTCCACTGCAATTGGCTGCCACTCAAACATCTTCCCCTGGAAGATGATATCCATCATTTCAATAAAACCTTCATCTCTATTCTCAACACTCATGCTCCTACCAGAACCATATGTGTAAAATCTAATTATGCCCCATGGGTAAAAAAAGAAACAAGGTCTCTATTAGTTGCAAGAGATAAAGCACGGAATCAATGATACAAAACTAAATCCAATACCACCAAACAAAAATACCAAGAGCTAAAAACAAATCAGGCAAGATAAAATAAAGTATTATACCAATATCCAAACTACTAACCAAAAGAACCCTCAAATATTCTGGTCAGCAATAAAAAACGTACTCCAACCAGGTAAAACTACTACTCCACAACCCACTACCTCAAATAATACAGATAACATAGCTACTCAAGTCAATAAATATTTTATGGAATCCATAGCAGCCTGATCTAGAAAGCAACCACCCTCCCGAATCCTAGTCAGTCCATGCCCCAATAAAGCTGAAACCACCTTTTCCATTCAGCCAGTATCAACTAAAACAATAAAAAATGCTTGGTCAACTGAAGCCCTCTACTCTAGCCACAGATAATTTACCACCCCAATATTTAAAAATAGCAGCTGAAGCAATAGCATACCCAGTTTCAATACTTATAAACAAATCCATAGTTGAACACCAAATCCAACCTTATGGAAGATTTTCCACATAACTGCACTTCATAAAGGAGGCAATTGTACTGACTTAGCCAACTACTGAACTATTGCTGTCTTATCCTCACTGTTATTAGAGAGAATTGTCCATACACAGCTTATACACTACCTGCAAACAAATAACCTATTAACTTAGTCACAACCATGGTTTCCATCCATACCATAGTACAACCACTGCCCTGTTATCTTTTACCAACACAATAAACCAACACAGAAACATTCACAAATATGTATCCTCTATTTTCTTAGACCTATTGAAAGCCTTTGATATGGTCTCCCACAGCAAAGTCCTAACCATCCTTTCTTCACTAAACTTTTCTCAGTCTGCACTTGACTGGTTCCAAGACTATTTGAATGGATGCCAGCAAGCAGTACAATGGCAGGGAGATCGATCACCCCTTCTGCCTACCGCCATATGTGTCCCACAGGACTCCATACTAGGTCCCCTCCTTTTCTCATTATTCACCAATAACCTCCACACCTCAGTCCCACAAGCATCCCTAATTCAGTATGCTGGCAACTCTATAGTAATTTGTGCTGCCGCAACTATCCAAGAATTACAGGTGCTTACCCAAAACTCCTTTCTTACAGTCAAAACCTGGTTAACAACTCCCACCTCATCCTGAACCCCAACAAAATTAAACTTATGCTATTTCACCCAACCAAAACTACAACAGCCCTGTCCTCATTCACTATTGAATCTGTCAACAAAACCAGAATCTCTCTCACTGTCCATACTAAGCTGCTAGGAGTCAAAATAGACAATAACATGAGATTTGATTTCCACATATCTCAAACTATAAAAAGTCCACAAAACATAGCTACTCTGTATAGGAATAAACTTTACCTCACAAATAACACAAAAGCTACAATAGCTCGAATGCACTTGATCTCAACTCCACTGTACGCATCACCTATTCGCACTAACCTTAAGAAATCTGACCATGCAAAACTTGAAACATGTTATAATAAAATTGCTAGATTTGCAACCAATTCAAACCCCAAGTCTCATCACTGTAGAGCCTTCAGGCCAATCAACTGGCTTGAGTTTTCTCAACTCCTACTTTACACCCAACTAACCATGGCCTACAAATTACTCCATCAGAAAGAAAAGACACCTGCTCTGCAAAATCTACAACCATACCCCAGTACCAGAACTTTATGATCCAATAATAACCCCCTAATAAAAGTCTCCGCTGTCAATAATCAGGCTTGGGAATCCCTCTTCCCCAACTGTATAGCTAAAATCTGGAATACGTTACCTTCAAGTATAATATCCACAACAACCTCACCTCAATTTAAACTTTTACTAAAAACTTACCTATCCAAAAACTGGATATGTCCATGAATGGCTCCTGACTAACCTACTTGCTCCTAATGCTGATACTATATTGGATTCAATCTTATGAATTGTACACATAAACACAAATATCTAGTACTATGTTTAAGTATGCTATGTGTCTCATATTGTATATTTAACTGTGTTCTACTGTTTGTTAGATTTTAATTGTACCTGTGTTGTAGTAGCTTTTTTATGTGGAGCTTTTCTCCCCGGGCCTCTTCTGAAAAGGGACTTGTGTCCAGTCAGACTTTCCCAGTTTATAAATGGAAAATAAATAATAAAATAAAATTTTGAGTTTCATGATAAAAATTCTTAACAATATATTTATTCCAGGGATGAACTTTTTTTCTCTTTTTAAACCTTCTTGGAAAAGTCTCTAGTCCCATAGCCATTTATAAAAAAATGTCACAATAAGTCTCATTCATATTCAAAATTAATGCTCTTACCTCTTGAGCTTTTTACATCTAGAGGTACAATAACTGTGTCCCATAACTCATACTAATCCAGTGTTTTGTCCTCTTTACCCTGTGTATGCACCATGAATTTTTGCTTTTCCAATATCTCAGTTTGCTTACTTTACCTTTTTACACCTTTTCTTTTCTTTACTACATCTGCAAACTCTTCAGTTCCTTCTCATTTAGTAACTACACCAATACATCATCTTGCAAACCTCCCAATTGGAGAGTGGTGACTACAATTTCTTCTTGTTGCTACTTCTCAGCTTTCACTGAACCAAACAACCCTGCTTGAAACAACTCTTCCGAAATAAGCAAATTGCTCTCTGATTGCTTCTCTGCACACTTGCACAAATCTGCATGTTTCTCAGTTGCAGATTCGCTCTCCTCCATTTTACATTGTTGTCCAAGCTGTCAATGTGCTGGGAATGAAATGTATACACCTTCACACTCATCGGCAAAAAAGACCATGAGTGTGGTAACAAGTAGGGGTTCTTTAATGATTATCACTACTTATATACATTATTTACATATTATACCTTATTTACAATTATATACACTTTTATATAATATAAAACAATTTCATATATTGTTAAATATTCCTCACCCATTTTTCCAGAGCCAAAAATGTATCTTCTTCAAAATCTGTGAGAATATCCATTTCCCTTTAAACTTTACCCCATTAAGTCTCTCAATTCATAATGTCCATAGAATGAAAAATATTATTTTATCAATTTTTTCAACTTCTTTTCATTTTTTATCATAATACCTATATTCAAATATATTCATATTTAAATTGTCAACCTTTTCAAAACCTTTCAACATTTTATTGCATATTTCTTCCTATAAGTTCTTTACTCTAGAACATTTCAAGAAAACATGCTCAGTTCCCCACAATGAATACATATTCTTTCTTGTTTTCTTTTATAAGGCATATTAGCTTTAATAGGCAGATCACCTATTGTCAATATCCACAGAAAATATTTACAGTCATATATGTTCTTATACCATGTAAATCTTATTTTAATAGCATTTCTTTTCTCCATTTCTAAATGCTTCCATGGAAAAATACATCAATGTTCTTTCATAATATTCAAATACCATTCTCTCCTATTTTTTTAACAATATTTATACTCAGCTTACATAAGAAGATTTTATTTTGGTATTTGTTTATATCTTCATTCATATCACTTTTCCAACTTTTCCCTGATGCTATCTTCTCCCAGAAAAACTTATACTTAACATGCAAAATATATGCTATTAAATTTCTATTCTCTTTTTTAAAACCTACTAAAGCTCTTTACAACTTCAAGGGGGCTACATGAACAATCGGGTTAATTAAACCTAATCCCCTACTTCTTCCTTCATATACAAAATCCCTCTTCTAAATGGATTTAAAGTAGATCCCCATATAAATAAAAATGCAAGAGACATATTCTATTTTTCATAGTTAGATGGAATCGTGTAAATACTTGATAAATAGGCTAACTTGCCTAAAATAATTGAATTTATTAAGTAAACTTTTTATACGACAATTTATATGACTTCCAAAACATACATATATCTCTTAATTCCACAAAAATTCTCTCACACTGTTTTTTCTTATTCTCATTTGATCCAAATACTATTCCTAATATATCTATAACCTCAACATTAAACTGTATATCTTCTATATTTTCCATGAATCCAAAACTTTACTTTTGTGCTAATTTATATACAAACCAAGTATCTTTAAATATTTAATTAGCACTCTGATTGCCTCTTCCATCTATTCTTTATTCTTAGTGATTAACACTATATCATCTGCATACGTAAATATTTGCATTTGTATTTTCTCCGTTATCTTATAGCCTGCTGTATTTAACACTCTATTCATTTTATTGACAATCACATTCATAACTAAAGCAAATAAAATACTACTTATGTGAAATCCCTGCCTTATTCCACACCCTATTTTGATTTCCTCACTTAATCATCCATTTAGAATTATTCTTACATCATTTTTCTCATATACTGACTTAATTACTTTTATTATCCTTTCACATGTATTGTAAGCCCCTAATGTAGCCCATCAAATGCCTCAAATCTCCTACCATGACTTTGGTCGCCACCTTTTTATTTATAATATCATCTATTACTTCTTTTAGTACCCATAATAAATCCCAAATTCCTTGCCCCTTTCTAACAAAAATTGTATGTTCAAGCAATTTGTCTACTTTATTTGTTAATCTTCTAGTTATTATTCTTGTAAATATCCTATAATCTGTATCATGCAATACTAATGGTCTCCAATTACTTATGTAATTTTTTCCCCTTTTTTCCATATGAATTTCATGATCCCTATACATATCTCTTTATCTAATACACCTATCTTTAGCCATTCATTTAATACCTCCACAAACTATGCTTTTTGCCAATCTTCCATATGATACTCAAGACCATTCATTCCCATAGCTTTTTCCAAATTACAATCTTTCAATACTATATTTAGCTCTTCTACATTTATATTTCACTCCAAGCTCTCATTTTCTTCCTTACTTAGGTTTTACCTGCCCATTTGTTGTCACTCTTTTGTCTCTTTCTTTACAAGTATTCCATTTTATGTAGTTATTCTTTCTCCTTTATTATTATGTAAGTCCCTTATTATTCTCTTATTTCCTTTCCCTAATTTATTCAAGTAAGGTGCCACCTCTTCTTTTCTTCCCTGCAAAAATATATTTGTTTTTATAACAGCTTCCTACTATTCTTCTGATTTATATCATATATTTTCTTTTCTTTTTCATAAAAAAACGTATCTCTTAATATTTCTCTAAACACTTCCTGACTAAACTGCCTATACTTTAATTTATATATCCTTCCCTTCCCATTGTCATTTCAGAAAACACTTCTTATATTTTCCTTAAAGCTTTTCCACCAGTTTGTTCAATTTTCATAGAATATTCTCATATGATCTTTCCACAATTTACTGCTCTCTTTCCTGACTTCTTTATCTAAATCTTTTTTCATTAAGCCTTTTAACACCTTTACCTAGTCTTATGTATCCTTCTCACTCATGTACCTCTATCCATATGGCTACATGATCTGAAAAATCCCCTTTTGCAAAATTATTAAACTATCAGATACTATAAAATAATTTTGTTTTTTTATTTAATTTCTTCTGTAAGTCCAATAACTATCCCATATTTATGACTTTCCACTTTTCATTATCACATATACAATTCTAACATCACTACTTTTTTCTTTCTTATTATTAAATTGCAATTAAAATCCCCTGCTAATATTACATTTATATTAACACCAAAATAATATCCCCTACTAATATTATATCTATATTAACACCTACATCTTCTTCTTCTTTCGGCTGCTCCCGTTAGGGGTCGCCACATAATTTAACAATTTGTAAACATCATTTCTCTTTTCTTCTTTGTAACATATGTGTTGTTGTTGTGTCTTTTGTCTTTTCCCGGTTAGGGGTCGCCACAGCGGAACTCCGGTCCGCTAATGATTGGGAGAAGATTTTTATGTGCTGAGTTGCCGGCCTTGAGGCACAACCTTCAACGAAGGTACGCCCATTCACGCATGTCTCCACATAGAAGACACTCTAGCTGAGAATCAAACATATGTGTATGCTGCAATAATTCTGTAAACATCTGTCTTCTACCTTAAATCTATCACTGTTATTCTTCCCAATTCTTCTATTGTAAATTCTAACATTTTAATGTTTTCCTGACATAGTACACATATTCCTGAGCATGTACCTTTTCCCATATTCCATATAATACTTCCATCTTATAATACTTCAGTTTGTAACCTTTCTTCTTCTGTCAAAATTATAGTGTCTTCTTTTTTTTTTCAATAATAATTTTTATTGTTTTCTTATATTCCATACAAAGTTAAAACAATACAGAAAATTAAGAAAAAACTATCAACTAAGGTAACTAACACTAACTACATAACATATATACAATATTTACATAAATGCTTCCAAGTAACATATTGAATTATACACAAAAAGTATAAAAGTGGTTAAGATCAATTCGAGTAATAAAAAGTTGCTGTTACAGAGTCTCTTAAAAGTGTAGAAATTCTTGCTAAATTCAAATATAAGATGTTACGCTAATACAATATTAAATACTTGTTCCCATATTTTTGGATTGTTAATATTTTTATTATGTTGGTTCAAAAGTAGTTTGTGAGCTACTATATGCCTTATTGCTAATACTCTAAAATTATTCCATGATGTTTTAGATGGGTCCAACCAATTAGTAGCTATGTATAGCTTCATTAATAAGAAAATATTGATTAATACAATACATTGAGATTTAGAAAGTTCTTTTGGGGGAATATGCAAAATCATGAATTCCCATGACAATGTTGAACTTTGGTAACCCATCTTCTGAAGTTGTATCTTAAGTGAGCTCCAAAGTTTGTATATGCATTTGCAACTCCAGAACATATGAAGAAGATCAGCAGATTGATCTTTGCAGTATGGACAAACTGGTGAATTTTTGGAATTAAATTTATGCAGGCTAAGGCATGTATAATACGCATTATTCCATATCAACTGGGTATACATCAGTTTTTGAAGAGAAATAGATTTTATAGTCAAGTTGATTGCTTTAATCATATGACTGTCTTCTATCTCTGGCATTTTCTCTTTCCAATATTTTGACACAAGAACTTTATCTTGGAATTTAAACTCCTTTATTAAATTATTTGCTGCTGTTATAAATTTAATATCTTGTTGGAGAGCTTGCCACAAATTTGAGCATTTAATTGTATTCTCTTCTCTGGGTTTAAAATTTTTAAAGTAACTTATAGAAAGTTCCCTAATTTGTCTTACAATAACGAGATAATTTTTAGGTAAATTTAATTATTTTCTTATCTGATTAGCCGAGAGTTTAAGAAGTGTATAAATATCTATTAAAGTTAAGTTGATTATAAAGGGGAACTCTTTAAGATCAATTAATTTATTATTTAGTCTCAGGTTAGGGTTTCTATGAAAGGGTTGATAAGCCATCATATATTGAGCAAGATCTAATGATTGAAATAAGGTTTGTAGGGACATTACATATAGTTTAATGTGATCGCTTAACCCATATAGTTTCAAAGTTTCTTTACCTAAAAAGGGTATGGCTTTAAGATCAATATTCAAATGTAAAATATATTTATAATTCAGAACTACCCAGGTAGGAATCCATTTAGTGCTAGTTATATTATAATTAGCGATTCTTAGAAGCCTGTTTGAATTTACTATAAAATAGTAAGTTTCAACATTTGGTAACTCCAATCCACCTCTATGTTTTGGAGTCATTAATTTTTCATATGAGATCCTTGTTTTCTTCGGCTCCCAAATAAATTTAGCCAATTCTTTGTGACTTCGTTTAAAAAATGTTTTTGAAATTACTACCTGAGCAGATCTGAAAATATATAATAATCATGGTAATATATTCATTTTGATAACTGATACCTTTGATAATACTGGTAGTCGTAGATTCTTCCATCTCCCCAAATCAGATACTATTTGATCCCAAACTGTTTTAATATTGGTAACATAAAAATCCTTATTGTCCGTAGCGAAGCCAATACCCAAGTATTTAATATTATCTTTACACATTATTTGTCCCTCCAGAGACAACAGTGAAAAGGGTTTGGGAGTTTTCAATGGGAAAATACTAGTTTTTTTTAAATTAATTTTATAGTTGGAAACTTCTGAAAAATTCTCTATCGCTTTTAGTAACTTTTTAGTGTCTGAGACTGAAGTTGTACAATAAATATTCAGGTTGTCTGTGAATGCTGCTATTGATATTTTTGTTCCGTAAACTAGTGGGGCATTGTGGTATACATTCTGTTTAATGTATAGGAATAACGGTTCGATGTATGTATTAAATAATAAAGGCGACAGAGGACAACCCTGACGTGTTCCATTTTTGATTTGTATTCTTTTAGAAAAATGTCTGTTTATATACAATGTGGTGTAAGGATTACTATACAGAATTTTTAAAACTTCAACAAACTCATGAGAAATATTAAAATATGGTAAAATTTCAAACAAAAAGTCTATATCAACCCTGTCAAAAGCTTTCTGTGCATCAACTATAAGCGCATATATGTTAAGGTTCTTCTGTTTAGCATAAGCTATTAAAGTATGTAATGTAAGTGTATTATCACTAGTTTGTCTATTTGCCATAAAACCAGCCTGTTCCCTAGATACGATATGATGCATAACTTTTTTTAATCTATTAGCTATAATAGAGGTTAAAATTTTCATATCTACATTTATTAATGAAATTGGTCTATAATTGTCAGGGTTTTGAGAATCAGAATTAGGTTTAGGTATAAAAATAGTTTCTGAAGCATTGAGATGGGGATCATTAATTTTGTTCTTCATTATATAATTAAATACACATGAGAGTATTTTGCCAAAGATATTGTCAAATTTCTTATAGAATTCCACCGTCATACCATCAGGACCTGGTGAAAATTATAGTGTCTTCTAATATAATTATAAGCGTATCAAATGAGACACACCATTCTAATATATCTAACCTTGTTTTAATGTTCTTTATGCTATTAACATTTAATGCTAAGATCTTTAACCTTCTTTTAAAATGAAATTATTATTATCCCCTCTTTCAGCATTTACCTTTTTTGTTTTCATACACAACTATGCTTTTAAACATTCTTTTCCTCTCTTTCACCCTTTTTCCTATAGAATTTTTCTTTCCCCATACTACCTGCCAGTTTACATATTTCTCTTCATTTATATCAAGCATCTCTTATTCCCCTTCCTTTTCGCCATTTTTTTCCATCCACTATTATATCTTTATCGCTTCCCTGTATACTAACCTGTCTTTCTTGTTCCTTTTGTATATTTCTAAGTCATGTATAGGATCCCATGTATGTTCTTTTTCTGGGTCTACTTCAGTAGACTGAAAGTTCAGTTACCCAACTTTCAGATAGCCAAGAAGAAAGGCCAACAACTGTAGAACACCGACATCCCAGAACACAGACTTCCTTCTCCAGGTAAATAATTGCTTGGCCATCCTGTTGAACCTTGTCCCTCATCCCCGTGGTAGTGCAATCTCAGAGTTGGTATATTTAGTTAGATTGGATTTACTTTCCTTCGGTTTTACTACTTTTTCATGATGGCCAAGTGGTTACTTACCTGGAATGGGAAGTCGGTGTTCTGGGATGTCAGTGTTCTGCAGTTGTCATCCTTTTCATCTCGGCTATCTGAAAGTCAGGTAGGTGAATTTTTGGTCTACTGAAGTATATCCTCTAGTTCTATAACTTCTACATATTCTTCATAATCCACCAATGTATGTCCAGTTTTTCCACATTTTTTACATTTCATATCACATTTTTTCACTTTGTGCCCTAATTTACCACAAATAAAACATTTTTGTTTGTCACAATTGCTATTCAGTGATTATTTTTTTTCCATAAAAAAGGATATTTTTGGCTGCCCTATATTTAACAAATCTTCTCTTACCATCCATATTATAAAGTCCACCAAACCAGCAAACGACAACAGAAGAACAGCACTAGTGAGCTGGTATCACCAAACGGATGCACAATAAATGAAAACTGGGTGAAAAGTAAAGTAACAAACTTCTTTAATAGACCATGGAGCTGTTAAATAACATTAAGCGCTTTCATCCACAAAAGTGGACTTCTTCAGAATGCCATATTGACTGACAAACAATAAATTTAAAAACATTTTGGCACCAAAATCCGCCTTCTTTAAAATTGTGCTTTAAAGAAACATTACATGTCAATACAACCTCATTCAATATATTCACTACTTTGTTACACATATAAAAGCTGCATCAAATCTAACTAATAATCATATAGATGATTTGTGTGTCAATTACTGTTACTCGTACACAATATTACTAAAAGTTATATATATGCCAATTACTGTTTTACTCATAAACAATATTACTAAAAAATATATAACCATGTTACTAAAAAAAAAAAAAATATATATATATATATATATATATATATATATATACAGAGGTTAATAAGGCATGGAATATCTCTATAATGTAAAATATCTTTATTATAGCACACTCAAAGTTAACCAATCTTCTTAATATTGTGTGTTACCAATGAAAGAGAAAAGAAAAGGAAACTGTGTACGTGACACTATTTTCCATTTCTATCTAATCTCATGTGTGCATTGCGTTACTTATGAATTCCTATCTTAAACCATTATTTGAACCTAATACTAATGTAGTTCTAAAATTGGTTTGATAGTAATAAAGTCATTTAATCCTGGTTTTCTTCCTGCATCCGTAAAAATTTGCCATATTATCTCCTTTCTATTCAATAATGCTTTAAAATTCCCCCCTTTTGAATCTATTTTCAACTGATCTATAATACCAAATTTAAAAAAAATGTTTTTCTCCATTGTCAAATATATGTCTACTTAATGCATTGTTCATGTCCTTGGTCTTTATGCAATAAAGATGATCATATATCTGCCTTTTAAATTGGCGTTCCGTTTTCCCTATGTAAAAACCAGAACATGACATGCATTTGGCCAGATATATAATATTTTTGGTACAGCAATTACCCTGTTTAAATTTAATGATGGTCCTATTAACATTATCCAAAGTCAAACTATCCACTTCCAAAATTGCTTGGCACTGGTTACACGAACCACATTTCTTTGTGTGGTTATTAGTGCCGCGATAAGTACCAATAGGGTGCCCTTTTTCAAATTTATTTTTTAAAATTGGGTCCAGTTTTATACACAAAAATTGGAGACATAACTACAACAGTTCTAAGTTCTTCTTCCACAACCAACATGTTCCAGTTCCTTCTCACTATTTGTTTAATATGCTCTACATATGGTGAATATTCTAATATACATGCCCTACCGAATTTTGATGAATCTGTTAATTCTATGGTATGTCTCTTTTTGTTGAGTTCTCTACCTAATAAAGGGGGACATTTATTACCTCATTCATTTACTACATATCTAGAAATGTTGTCCAGCATAGCACATATGACTAATAAATTTAATTTCTCTCACAACATCAGTATATTCGGAAGTCATCCGAGCTGCCCGTATGCATTGACCTTTATAAATATTTTTCATCATACTTCTAGGGTGTTAACTTGTAAATTCGAGATAACTGTTGGAAAAAGTTTTTTTCCAAAATACATTTGATTTAAAACCTGTGTTGGTCTTAGAAATATGTATATCCAAGTATGCAATACCTTCATCATTACATGTATATGTAAATTTCAAAAATGATCTTGATATGTTCAAAAATTCAGTAAAGGAGGTGATGCTGTCCTTGTCACCTCCCCATAGAACAAACATATCATCTAAAAATCTTGAATAATAAACCAACACAGGTTTTAAATCAAATGTATTTTGGAAAAAAAAAATTTTCCAACAGTTATCTCGAATTTACAAGTTGCCACCCTAGAAATATGATGAAAAATATTTATAAAGGTCAATGCATACGGGCAGCCCGGATGACTTCTGAATATACTGATGTTGTGAGAGAAATTTAATTTATTAGTCATATGTTTAGATCTCGAGGATATCCCAGTGCTATGTTGGACAACATTTCTAGATATGTAGTAAGCAAATGGGGTAATAAATTTCCCCCTTTATTAGGTTGAGAACTCAACAAAAAGGGACATACCATAGAACTAACAGATTCATCAAAATGTGGTAGGGCATGTATATTAGAGTATTCACCATATGTAGAGCATATTAAAAAATAGTGAGAAGGAACTGGAACATGTTGGCTGTGGAAGAAGAACTTAGAACTGTTGTAGGTATGTCTCCAATTTTTGTGTATAAAACTGGACCCAATTTAAAAGAGAAATTTGAACAAGGGCACCCTATTGGTACTTATCGCGGCACTAATAGTCACATGAAGAAATGTGGTTCGTGTAACCAGTGCCAAGCAATTTTGGAAGTGGATAGTTTGACTTTGGATAATGTTAATAGAACCATCATTAAATTTAAACAGGGTAATTGCTGTACCAAAAATATTATATATCTGGCCAAATGCATGTCATGTTCTGTTTTTTACATAGGGAAAATGGAATGCCAATTTAAAAGGCGGATATACGATCATCTTTATTGCATAAAGACCAAGGACATGAACAATGCATTAAGTAGACATATATTTGACAATGGAGAAAAACATTTTTTTTAATTTGGTATTATAGATCAGTTGAAAATAGATTCAAAAGGGGGGAATTTTAAAGCATTATTGAATAGAAAGGAGATAATATGGCAAATTTTTATGGATGCAGGAAGAAAACCAGGATTAAATGACTTTATTATTATCAAACCAATTTTAGAACTACGTTAGTATTAGGTTCAAATGATGGTTTAAGATAGGAATTCATAAGTAACTCAATGCACACATGAGATTAGATAGAAATGGAAAATAGTGTCATGTGCACAGTTTTCTTTTCTTTTCACTTTCATTAGCAGCACACAATATTAAGAAGATTGGTTAACTTTGAGTGTGCTATAATAAAGATATTTTACATTATAGCGATATTCCATGCCTTATTAACCTCTGTATATATATATATTAGTAACATGGTTAGATATTTTTTTAGTAATATTATTTATGAGTAAAACAGTAATTGGCATATATATAACTTTTAGTAATATTGTGTACGAGTAACAGTAATTGACACACAAATCATCTATATGATTATTAGTTAGATTTTATGCAGCTTTTATATGTGTAACAAAGTAGTGAATATATTGAATGAGGTTGTATTGACATGTAATGTTTCTTTAAAGCACAATTTTAAAGAAGGCGGAGTTTGGCATCAAAAAGTTTTTAAATTTATTGTTTGTCAGTCAATATGGCATTCTGAAGAAGTCCACTTTTGTGGATGAAAGCGCTAAATGTTATTTAACAGCTCCATGGTCTATTAAAGAAGTTTGTTACTTTACTTTTCATTCGGTTTTCATTTATTGTGCATCCGTTTGGTGATACCAGCTCACTAGTGCTGTTCTTCTGTTACCATCCATATTAATCACACTTGAAATATGTACATTTTCATTTTCCATTTTCAAAATAGCTCCACATTCCCAACCCTCAATCCATAAACCCCAATCATCATATATTTTTATGTCCATAACTTCTTTACATAAAATCATTTCCAACTTCCATTCTAAATTGCATCAAAACTCTCTTTTTAGTTTCCATCTGAAAAGCTTGCAGCACATACTCATTCCAAGGATTACAGTACTTTTTTTAGTTCATACTTTTCTAAAAAAGTCTCCTTATACTGTCCTATTTCAAACCATCATACTACATTTTTATTAATAAGAATAAAGGCTCTTACATATTTGGGTAAAATACCCAATAGTGAAAAAACAATGTCCCATACTTCATACCTTTCAGGTCCTTTTTTTCCTTATTGCTTAACCTTATAATGCATTTCTTCTTCACTTCCTTCACTTCTTTGACTTTTCTCTATCATTCTTTCACCATCTGCACATAGAATTTATTTCTTAGTGTAACCACAGCAACCTCCTCTTCTTGCATTTTCTCCATAATTTTGCACCATGAAGCTGCTACTTCATTCTCTGGTTCACTCTGATTAATCATCTCCTTCAAACAAACATCCCACAACCATCCTGACTGGAGAGTTGTAACAATACATTATTGTGCTGGATCTCCTGAAATATCTCTTCCAAATCCATTACCCCTAGATTCTCTTTTTGAGAAAGCTCAACCACTTTCTCCACACCTCAACAGCAGGCTCACCTTCCTGATCTCTCTCTACTCTTGCTTCTGAGACCAGCACTGCAGAAACATTCTCATTGATTGAGGATTCACCTCTGCTGCTAACTCCATTCTCACCGTCCTCCATGTTCTTCCTGGTTTCTCCAAGCCATCCCCATATGTTATGAGTAGGGGTCCTTTATTAAAATTCACAGTATACAAATATTACATTCTATATCCAAGGTTTACAGTTCATTTGCAATCATTTACAATTAACTCACATATTTTCAAATTTTTTTATATGTTCAATTCCCCTCACTCTTTTTTCCACAACCAAAACTTATTTTCTTCAAAATTTCTGACAATATCCATTTCCCGTTAAATTTTATCTCATTCATTCTTTCATTCCAGAGAATCCACATTATATAAAACAGTTTTTCATATAATCTGTTTTCATCATTTTGTTTCATATATTCATAGTATCCATATTCTATCATGTCCATATTTATACATTTTACATTTTTCACTCTTTTTAAACATTCTTTATCACGTTTCTTCCCACAATTGATTTATTCTTTTACATTTCAGGAAAAACATGTTCAGCAGTCTCTAATTCCCCACAAAATATACCAACTCCATCTTTTATTTTTTTTTTCTATGGCATATTTGCCTTTACTGGAACCTTATTTATAGACAACTTCCACAAAAAATCTATACATTCTACATATTTTCCACATCTGTTCATTCTTGCTTTTATGGCTTTTACTTTTTTCTCCTGTTTCCAAGGGTAGATATAATAAAATGTTTTCCATTATATTTTCATACCATTCTTTTCCAGTCTTCTCTGTATTACTCAAATCAGTCTTCCATAATAATATCTTCTCTTAATATATTTTAATTTCTGAAGAAGTGATTCCTTTACTTCTTTTTAAACATTTAAGCTTTTCCCATATTGCTTTATATTTTTCCTCTATTATCTTTATTAATAAGTTTCTTCTTTTTCCTTTATTCAGGTCAATATTCTATATAAATTAATTGAAGCTATATATACAATTGGATGAATTAAACCCAAACCTCCTTCCTTTTTGTAACATAAAGAATTCCTCTTTTAAATAATACACGCAATACTTCTTTTTCACATTCAGTTGAAATCAGAAATATGCTTGCTAGATCTGCCATCTTTCCTAATATTACTGAATTAATTAAACATGTTTTTATTCCCTATACGTAAGTTTAAATGTTCTCCAAAAGATTTCTTCCATTGTGTAACACTTTGTTGCTCATCACCCAACTTTATTCTCAAAATTTCTCTTTCTTCTTTATTAAACTATTCCTCCTGAAAATCCCAGTCCTTTACTCTTTTCCTCATTGATACTCAAACCTAATGCTCTTAATTCCTTGTCAAGTGTTTTAATAGCTATACTTACACATTCTTTGTTTTTCACAACTAATACTAGATTGTCCACATAAAAAAACATTACTGGAGCCTAAATTCTCTCTGATATATAAAATTTAGCTTCCACCAATACTACATTTATCTTGGTAATGATCACATTCATGATTTATGCAAACAGAATAATACTTGCTGGACATCTTTGTTTAACACCAGTTTTTATTTCTATTATTTCACTGAACCAGACATTAACCACTAATTTTACTTTATTTTTGTTATATACTGATTTCAAAATGTTGATTATTTTGTTACTTATATTAAATTCTTTCAAAATTTCCCATAGTGCTTCATACTGTATCTTAACAAATATTTTACATACATCTACTATTTTCATAAAAAAATCTTATAATCAACATTGTTTAATACCAGTGGTCTCCAATTTGTGTGTCTTTTCTTCCTCCCTTTTTCCATATAAATTTCATTGCACCCATATATTTTTTTTCATTTACCCCTTTTTCGAACATTTCATTCAACATCTCTAAAATTTATTATTTTCCATATTCCTGCATATCCTTATACATTAGATATTCAAGTCCATCTACACCTGTAGCTGCTTCTACATTTACTATTTTCAACACATTTTTCAATTCTATCATTGTAACCTTCTCTTTCATTCTCTTATTATCTTCTTCAGTTAACTTTTTTAAGTTCCATTTATACCTCCTTATAGTTTTACACATGGAAAAAGTTTTCAAAATATGTCTTTTAGAGGTCTGCATTATTTATTTTGTGTGTTCACCATATTTCCTTCATCACTCATAAACTGTTATATCATTCTTACCTTTTTTTAAACAATTTTGCTTAAGTATAGTGCTACTTCTTTTCTTCCTTGTAGAAATATCTTTGTGTAAATTATTTTTTAATCTTTTCTTAGTTCATTTCATATAACTTTTTTCTTTTTCTAAAAGCTCATCTTTATTGTCACCAAACATAATGATGAGGCAGGAAAATCTCTTTTACCTAGCCACCTGACTTCCATTAGCTCTACCCCACAATTTTAAAAGCTCCTCAAAACATACTATATAGATACCTGGCTATGCTCCTGTGACTCACCAGGATAAAAACCTAGTATACAGCCTATCTTTACTGTTTACAAATATTCCCTACTAATCCCTTCTCTACCTAATAGTACACCATGACTTAAGGTTGGGAGGGTGGCCTAATGGTTGAGGTGTTTGCCTTATAAACACAAGGTGCAGGGTTTGAGTCTCACAAGGGATAATTGTCTAGGCTTAAAATGGCTCACAAGAGCAGTTAGCCTAGTATTAATCTATGAATCTTGAATCTTAATTGGAATCTTACTTCCCATAACATGTCTGATGTTACACTGTTTCATCCCTTCCACTAACCATCATTCCAGAATAGCTTCAACGTTTCCCCACCACCTTCAAAATTAAAGTATTGTACGTATCATATCTATACCACCATGTTGAGTTGTAAGGCTCATATATCTAAAGACCTGCAAAATGGGTTAAAACACTAAATCTGTTAATAACAAAGTTAAAATATGTATGTGAATTCCATTAATATTCATTGATTTCTATAGCTGTTTTCAACAACACTATAGCAAGATACACTTATTATGTTAGAATGTTCTACATGAAACTACATGCAAAATGTTAATAATTCTCATCTTGTTTGCTTATGTGACATTTTAGGGATTTTATTGTCTAACAACATAATGTCAGTAATCCATGTCATGTGATATCGGATGTCTGACTGATGGATAATATCATGTCTGATTTATTGTATTATATTCTGCTTTTATGTATTATGTCTGGAGCTTTTCTCCCCGGGCCTCTGCTGATAATGGACCAGTGTCCAGTCGGACCTTCCCAGTAAACAAATGTAAAGTAAAAAATAAATAAATAAATTGTCTATTATGTTTTTAAAGACTTGATTGCTGATTTTTCATATTTACAGCTATCGTGTATTCTCTTTGTCCTGTGTCATTCTAATGCCTTTTTTTCTATATTTTTTCTTTTAGACTTATCCACCAACTTGTTCAATCTTAATAAAACCATCTCATGTCTATATGATCTAATCATAGTAGATGTAATAGGTAAAAAACTTTCTTACACTGTGAAGGACACCAATGAGGAAGAGAAAAGGCAAACACTAAAAACTCCTGATGTCCACCACAGCAGTAAAACTTAATAGTAAAATCAAAATTTAATAAAAAGAATATAACATAAAATAAGCAGTCCTCAGTCTTCCGATAAGCGCTTTCGGCAAATAAGCCTTCCTCAGATCGTATAAAAAGGACTGTTCAGCTTTTGTATTTATAAGGCATCACAGCCATTCCTCATTTAGTTCTCTGACATGCCCTTGTTGCAAACCAAATGGAGGCCAGCTAGCAGAGAGGTATAATTTCCTTCATTGTAATTAAAGGGGTAGTGCTTCTCTTTACTATAGGATTGTATATGAGAAAACTAATAGCTACGGATGTGAATACATTATATAAATGAAGCAACATTCAAGTAAACTTGCTAATCATATTCCTTCTATTCTTAAGTGCAGGTTTTAATAGCACAATAGTATTCAAGCCTGGTGATCTGTTTGCTCTTAAATTAACTATCCAGCATGTTTCCCTTGGCTCTGTGCGATTATGAACGTCACCTCCTCTTGTGGTCTGACAGACTGCCTCGATGGCCTTAAATACAAAGTAATGAGAAGGATACTGTGCTACGTGGGCTGCTAAGGCATTATTGGGATCTTTCTGTTTGATGTCCCTCAAATGTCTGAGGATATGTTCCTTAAGATGTTGATCTGTTTTGCCAACATAGAAAGCACTACACTGGCAGCAAGTCGCTAAGTATATGATGTGGGAACTAGTACAATCAGCATAGACATTAAAATTGTACTGTTGCCTGGAGTATGGATGTACAAAAACATTGCAGCTGTCATTGGAGTTGCAAGCTTTGCATCTTGAGCACTTGAAAGTGCCCTTTCTATTAGAATTGGGCCTATTTCTTTCAAATCCATCTTTGTTGCAAATGAGATGGCTCAAATTCTTCTTATTCTTGTATAGGAATCTGGGCTGTTCACCTACAATGTCTCTTATTTTGTCATCAGTTGTCAATACCGGCCAAACCTTCCTAATAACTTCACATACTTGCTTATTGTCAGCAGTGTATGTTAACAAACATTTAAGTTGCTGTGATTGAGTTTTAAGAGCCAGGCTCTCATGATGACTCGATGCGGGTTCAGAGAAGGAGGGACGTCCCTTTCCTCTCCTTAATTCCTGTGGATCATGCTTCAATCTTAGATTCTTTCTTTTATAGGATCTTTTACTTAAATGTGTCTCAATATTTCTCTGTTCTGCTACAAAGTCTTCATTCTCAGTACATAATCTTGAGGTTCTTAAGATCTAACTCTCAAAGATGTTATCAAAAATATGTCCCAGGTGCATACTCCCCCTATGCAGATAATGATTTCTCCAGGTTTCTTTTTTATGAATTCCTGTACTGATATCTCTATCAGGATGCAGATGAATCTTTACATCCAGAAATTCTATGGTTTCCGAAGAATGTTTAACCACAAACTCTAGAAAATCAGTGCTCTCGTTTATGAAGTTGACAAAAAGGTCCAATTGTGTAGAGCTGCCTCTCCAAAGGATAAAGACATCATCCACAAAATGGCCATAGTACACTAGATATTGTTTCCAAGTGCTGGGTATCAGTTCATTATGTTCCCACTCAGCCAGAACCAAATTAGAGTAACTATTTGCACATGGGGTGCCCATAGCCACACCCCATGTCTGCAAATAGAAAGAATCCCCATACATAAAGATGTTATTTTCCAATACAAGTTCCAGCAAGGAACATATTGGTTCTACTTCCATACTGTTCCTTGCTAGGAAAGATCTTATTGCCTGTAGACCATAGTCATTCGGAATCACCATAAACAAACTCTTGATGTCCATTGTCACTAGTAACAAATCTTCATATTTCTTGAGGTCCTTAGTAACTAAAAAGTTTTTCCAGAAAATCTCCTGAGTCCTTCAATACAGTTTCTGCTAGTGGCAGGGCCTTCTTTAATTCATTCTCCACGTACATGGAAACAGGTTCAGTTACCCACCCCCTACCAGAAACTATGGAACGTAGGGGTGGGTCAACTGGATCCTTGTGAATTTTGGGGAGTCCGCTGATGTATGGAAACATAGGTTTAGGGCAATCAAAGAACTCATATAGTTCTTGTGAGATATTTGCCTCTGTCAATAGATCATATAGATGGCTACGAAAATGATCTACCTTAGTCGTAGCTTCACTGCAACTTAATCTCTTATACGTTCTTTCATCATCCAGCATAGAGCGCATTTTATGCCTGTACCATACGGCTTCCATCACTACTATACATCCTCCCTTATCAGCAGGCTTTATGACCAAGCTGTCTGTTTCCTTTAGCTGCTTCAGCATCTCATTCTCATTAGTGGTTAAGTTGAAGAAACGTCCGTGTCCTTTGGTTGTATTACCCCTTAGTTTGAAGATTTCATCTTCACATAATTTCAAGAACATCTCAACTAGTGGAGGATTAGGGGGAACAAAGCTATTCAATTTTGTATAAAGTAGCCGTCTACTGTCATTAGCTTGTCCAAAAATACATTTTAATGCAAGGTTCCTGCTAAACATTCTGATATCCAGCACAAATTCACTAATATCTGACAGTAAGGCTGGAATAAAACTCAGGCCCTTGTCTAGCAAGGAAATCATGTCAGGGCTTAAACTCTTATTAGAAAGATTCACTACTAAACTTGGTTCAGATCCAATTAAAGTGTGAGCTTCTTCCTTTTCCGTTCTTGACTCTGTGTTCTTTGAGTCCTGTGATGGTTGAATTTGGAAAAAAACGTCAAGGGCCAATTTATCGGTCCTTGCATTGCCCCTTCTTTCAGTCTAGTTGCTAGATCACCAGGCTTGAATACTATTGTGCCATTAAAACCTGCACTTAAGAATAGAAGGAATATGATTAGCAAGTTTACTTGAATGTTGCTTCATTCATATAATGTATTCACATAGCAGCAAATAGAATGAAGTAGAAGTCACTACGATAGTAAAAAATAATGTTGTATTTATTATCGGAACAAGCGCTTTCACGTACTGCCAAGGTACGCTTCTTCAGGTTTGTAAATCAATTCATTCTATCAAATGTTTATATGCAAAATATTCTATCTAATAAATCAATTAAACAATTAATCAATTAGTCAGAATAACACATCAACTATTCCACTGTTTCATTTTAAAGCTACATAATTCATTAAGCTTGTAAAACGCATAATGAAATATAGCAGAATAGAATGATATACTCTGCCACATCCAGCTCTGATTCCTGCCTTTTTGTCAGTGCCACTGTCTCCAACCCATATAACATAGCTGGTCTCACTACCCTCTTGTAGACCTTCCCTTTCACTCTTACTGGTACCCGTCTGTCACAAATCACTCCTGACACTCTTCTCCACCCATTCCACCCTGCCTGTACTCTCTTCTTCACCTCTCTTCCTCATTCACCATTACTCTGAACTGTTTATCCCAAGTACTTAAAGTCGTCCACCTTTACCAACTCACCATTCCTCTACCCTCCCTCTCATTTACACACATATATTCTGTCTTAGCCCTGCTGACCTTCATTCCTCTGCTCTCTAGAGCATATCTCCACCTCTCCAGTGCCTCCTCAACCTGATTCCTACTCTCACTACAGATCATAATGTCATCTGCAAACATCATAGTCCACGGGACCTCCTGTCTGATCTCATCTGTCAACCTGTCCATCACCACTGCAAATAAGAAAGGACTCAGAGCTGATCCTTGATGTAATCCCACCTCCACTTTAAATGGATCTGTCACTCCCACTGCAGTCCTCACCACTGTCACACTACCCTCGTACATATCCTGTACCACTCTTACATACTTCTCTGCCACTCCCGACTTCCTCATACAATACCACAACTCTTCTCTAGGCACCCTGTCATATGCTTTCTCCAAGTCTACAAAGACACAATGCAACTCCTTCTGACCTTCTCTGTATTTCTCCAATAACACTCTCAGAGCAAACATTGCATCTGTAGTGCTCTTTCCTGGCATGAAACCATACTGCTGATCACTAATCATCACATCCCTTCTTAACCTAGCTTTTACTACTCTTTCCCATAACTTCAAGCTGTGACTGATCAGTTTTATCCCTCTGTAGTTACTGCAGCTCTGCACATCACCCTTATTCTTAAAGATAGGTACCAAAACACTTTTTCTCCACTCCTCAGGCATCCTCTGGCTTTCCAAAATTTCATTAAACAATCTAGTTAAAAATTCTACTGCCATTTCTCCTAAGCACCTCCATGCTTCCATTGTATGTCATCTGGGCCAACAGCCTTTCCATTCTTCATCCTCTTCATAGCTGTTCTTACTTCCTCCTTGCTAATCTGTTTCACTTCCTGATTCAGTATCCCCACATCATCCAACCTTCTCTCTCTCTCATTCTCTTCATTCATCAGCCTCTCAAAATACTCTTTACATCTACTCAACACACTCTCCTCTCTTGTGAGTACCTTTCCCTCACTATCCTTTATCACCCTTACTTGCTGCACATCTTTCCGAGCTCTGTCCCTCTGTCTAGCCAATCGGTACAGGTCTTTTTCTCCCTCTTTAGTGTCCAATCTGTCATACAACTCTCCATATGCCTTATCCTTAGCCTTCACCACCTCTCTCTTTGCCATGCTCCTCATCTCCTTATACTCTTGTCTACTTTTTTCATCTCTTTGACAATCCCACTTCTTCTTCGACAGCCTCTTCCTCTGTATACTCTCCTGTACTTCCTCATTCCACCACCAGGTCTCCTTGTCCTCCTTCCTCTGTCCAGATGTCACACCAAGCACCTTTCTAGCCATCTCTCTTACTAGTTCTGCTGTAGTTACCCAGCTATTCGGTAACTCTTTACTGCCTCCCAGTGCCTGTTTTAACTCTTCCCTAAACTCCACTTCACAATCACCCTTTTTTAACTTCCACCATTTAATCCTTGGCACTGCTTTCACACTCCTCCTCCTCTTCTTGATCACCAACATCATCCTACAGACCACCATTCTATGCTGCTTAACTACACTTTCCCCTGCCACCACTTTACAGTCTCCAATCTCCTTCAGATTGGCCCTCCTATATAGGATATAATCCACCTGTGTGCATCTTCCTCCACTCTTGTACGTCACCCTATGCTCCTCCCTCTTCTTAAAATATGTATTCACCACAGCCATGTCCATCCTTTTCGCAAAATACACAATCATCTGACCTTCTGCATTCCTCTCCTTAACACCATACCTGCCCATCCCTTCCTCATCCCCTCTGTTCACTTCACCAACATGCCCATTAAAGTCCGCTCCAATCACTAGTCTCTCACCCTTGGGTACACTCACCACAACTTCATCCAACTCACTCCAAAATTTCTCTTTCTCATCCATCGCACACCCAACTTGTGGAGTATATGCACTAACAACATTCATATTACACCATCAATTTCAAGCTTCATAAACATCACTCTGTCAGACACTCTCTTCACGTCTAAAACACTCCTGGCATATTGTTCCTTTAGTATAACCCCCTACCCCATTTCTCCTGCCATCCACACCATGATAGAACAATTTGCACCTGTTTCCTAAACACCTGGCCTTACTTCCCTTCCATCTGGTCTCTTGCACGCACAATATATCAACCTTCCTTCTCTCCATCATATCAGCTAGCTCTCTTCCTATACCAGTCATACTGCCAACATTTAAAGTTCCTACCCTCACTGCTACACTTCTAACCTTCCTCCTCTCTTCCTGCCTTCGGGCATGCCTTCGCCCTCCTCTTCTCCTTCAGCCAACAGTAGCCCAATATCCGGCAGCACCCTGTTGGCTAACAGTACTGGTGGTGGTCATTGTTAACCTGGGCCTTGACTGATCTGGTATTGAAATATAAAATTTTTGCGCCATAAGTGATGTGGCAGAATTTTTACGCCGGATGCCCTTCTTGATGCAACCCTCCCATTTATCTGGGCTTGGGACTGGCACAAAGAAATGCACTGGCTTGTGCATCCCCAGTGGCTGGGTTAACTCATTAACAATAAAGGGAAAAAATTGTATTTTAAAGTTGAAGAATTATGAAGGTTTTTAATACACATAAAAATTGTTGTTTTTTTTTCCTTTATTGTTAATAAGTTTCAGTTGGCAATTTTATAACCAATTAGGATTTTTTTTTTCAAATATATTTTTATTGCAATTTTTTCTTCTTATTTTAATACAAGAAAAGAATATCACAGGAAAATATAAGAACAGGTACTAGGACTATCAAGTTGCAGTAATCCTAATAAAGTATATATAACATGAACCGTCAGTGTTAAACTAACAATATGCAAAATTAACTAACAATCAAGCTGTTCATATTGAGCTATAGTACAGAAAACTACACAGAGATAATATACACTATATTGAAATCTGACATTAAAACACTTGCATCAAGACATTCTATCTACCTAACTTACATTATATCTTGTACTATGTACACTATATACATTGATGTCGCCTTAAATGTTCATCTTATATGTATTACCATGACCTGCCCATTGTTGTTGTGGGTAAACATTTTACAATACTAAATATCTTTAGTTTTCCTTATTTACATAGAATAATACTGATGTTGTAGTCCCTTGTTCATAAATCAGTTTGACCTAAGATTTCTATAAGCGTTCTCCAATGTTTCTGATAGTAGGATAGTTTTTTTGGCTTCTTGTAATGAGTTTACTAGCTAATAAGCATTTTATAGCTATTCCTTTAAATTCTTCCCATGTGATTTTACTTCTATCTAACCAATTTTGGGCTATGTATGATTTCATCATTGTACACACTGTGACTATGATGTGTTTATTTTTATAGGAAAAATTGGTAGGGAATACATATAAAATTGCCATTTCCCATGACAGGGTAGATTTAGTGTATCCCTTTTTTTCAAACTTGGCTCTTAACGAATACCATAATTTGTAGAGATTCTTGCAGCTCCAAAAAAATATGAAGAGTGTCTGCAATGATACTAAGAGATGGTTAAATCTCAATTAGGATATTTGTTAATTGCCTTTTTAATTTAACTTGCATTTAAGGGAAGTATTTTTGTAATTTGTTTGGTCTGAAGAAGTCCCAAATAGGCATTGGGATAAAAGTGCTTAACCATTTTTAAGGTGTAATAAAGTGGATTTCCACTTTTACTTTCTTGTAGCTGCACCTTTATTTATCTTATCATTTCTGATTGGACGTTCAAGCAAGAGGAGTGACATGAGAAAGTACATAAAGCACTCTAGCTTATGGAGATTAAAAGGCTATGCTGGGTAAGAGGGAAAAATCATTCATGTGTCCACATGTGTCCACACCTGGGTTCAGAGCCTGTAGAATATTTTAAAGAATCTAGTAGGAACCCGAAAACACATGGTGCTCAGTAGAATTGATAAGTAATGTTATGTGTGACATATGATATGTGTGAAAGAGCAGATAGCAGTGGAAAGACCACAAATAAAATGAGTCTAACCTACAGGGGTGCAGAGTTCACAGTGAGAGGGTGAGCATTCAAGTAGGAGATGAGATGGGAAAAGCAGGTTGTTGAATGAACAAAGTGTTGTAGTGCTGCTTACTGTACCTTGGTCAGCGTGAGCCCCTGACCACAATGTGCTAGAGTTATGTCATTTTTGTTTTACTCAGCTTTCACAACAATCTGTTATGAATAAAAATGTCAGACTTAGGCATTTTGCCTGTAGGTAACAAAACGTGGACCATACCTCTCAACTGCAATGATTTATGCAGTGTACTATGATTTTTCCCCCTCTATTTTAGCCTTGATCCCCGAGATGATTTACTTATAAATTTGCATCATTTAGGGGGTACACGCCTTATTAAGTAACTAAAGAAATATATAGTGGAGGTAAAGAATAGTTTTTAGGACTTAAACCTGATGTGTAGAGTAATTGAAGAACCATGGACGGCAGGTTGTGTTACTGTACAGGAGCTGGCATCAAAAACATTCAAACCAGTAGGAAGATTAAGAAGGCAACATGACTGCATGTGGAGGCTTTGGAAGTGGAAAAGGAAAAAAGAAAAAAATAATTATCTACGTTTGGTTTTAAACACACTAATAAGCCAGAACTTGAATTTAAGGCTTCCAGACAGATAAGGGCATAATGGAATATCAATCTGTATGGAGCAAAACACTTTGGCATTGAGTATGTAGTACAGTATAAATAGCTGAAAAGTAATGCAACTTACAGACAGGTAAGCAGAACACTCTGCTTATATGCTAACACTTTCTGGAAGCAAACATAATATATTCAAACGGACCTCTACATGGCGTTTATATGGTAGTGCACCCAAGAGAACTGCTAATTTATCTCACACACAGTATACCAGTGTCCTACTCAAACTGCTCCAAAGCAGAGTATGTAGATAGGTGGCTAGAAAACTCCACAGTAAACATACTGCTGCTGTTGCTGTATATTTTAATATATTTGGTTAAAATATCAGGGTTCTAACATGGGGGAATGCTGGTATGTTGAGCATTCTCTAAAAAAAGAAAAGGAGTGTTGCTCATTTAACTTTTTTATTTATTTTTTTACTTTTTTTTTTTTCAAAGAAATTGCCTGAACAAAGATAATATACATACTTTCTTTGAATTATGGCATATATTATCATCTTTGTTTAGGCAAAGTGAAGCAGGCCAGCCAGGTAACACTGACTTTGTACAGCATCTCTCACAGGCTTCAATTTCTTTTACTGCATGTGCCTGCACAACTTTGCTTATTGCCAGCAGTCTATGGCAGGAAAAACTAGTGTGCATCCTTAGCAAAAGAAGAGACATCACAAGTCATTCTGAAATATTTGTTTTTCTTAGTATTTTCCCATTGTTCATTATAAACGAGATCTGGACTATCGGTGTCTACAAGCAAGTCATGCATGTTATGGTTTAGCCAAGTATTGCTTCACGTCCTTTTGCTTATTTTTTTGTTTTGTTTGTTTGTTTGTTTTGCTGCACACAAGTTTATTTTTGTTGCTTCTGTTTGCAGATTTGCTCCATCCATACCTACAAATAAAAACTGAACAAGTCATGCTGATATGAATGGAAATGTGCAACTCCAGCAGATACCAGACATGTTTTGTTTCACAGTACTGTACAGCAGAAAAAAAAAGACATAAAATGAAGTTGTGTTTTGCAGTTGTCATCTGAGTAATCTTTTTGTTAATCCCACATTAGTACCCATAGGTAATGGGAAGGAACATGGAACACAAAATGTCTTTTGTGAGCTGTGGGAGGAATAAACTATGATTAGCAAATAAACAAGACCCAATTTTCCTACAGCTAGGTACAGATCTTATGTGTCCGTGGGAGTGCAATATGCCCATGCATCCAACCCAACTTGGAATATGTCAGCCATGCATGTGTGTGAAGGGGGAAGCTCTGCAAAAAAGAAGGAGGGAGAGGGGAGCAAACAGGAATAAGGAAAGTGTATATTCCTGTCTGTCCTGGAGGGATTTGTGTTACCACAGTTACTGAGAGACTGTGTGACCATCCTGGGTTTGAATCAATTAATCCAGCTAGTGCAGAAGATAAGGGATCATAAGTGCTGGTTTCATCTTTCAGTTGTGCTGTGAACCATGTTGTTACCATGTTAATGCCTGAAGTGGAAAAAGAATGGGGTGGTTTTCACCACAACAAAGCTACTACACCAGACTCTTTCAGAAGTTGCAGCAGGTTTACAGTGAAACTGCTGCTGATACTCTATTATTGGGATTTCCCCCAAAGTCTCACAGATGTTTTTAGTGGTTGGGCAACTGAATCCATTGTGGAACTTTTCAAAGACAGAGCAGTATTCTGTTTCCATGTGTTTCAGGGCACTGTGAAGTTTAGGATCACAACTGATAACCTCTGTGCAATAAATAGCTCAACAAGGCCATTATACTGGAAAGCTGGCTCCTGGTTTCAGGGGTGATCAAGGAACCAAGTATAGAATTGGACATGATCTCATCAAGGTAAGAATTATTAACCAGTTATGCTCCAGTCATGCCTTTATAAAAAGAATTTGCCTTATTTTCCAATTGGCAATTAATCAGTAAACGTTTAATAACTATCAATACATGTGCTTATGTATCTTTATTTATGTGTACGTATATATGCACACATAGGTTAGTAGATAGAAGCATATTGCACACTTGTGCACCACACACAGACATGCACACACATATTTAAAGTTCATCTTCCCCTACTACAAAACTGACACTACACCTCCAACTCTAGGCTGCATCCCTGGAAGGTGTAGACTTACTTGTTTTATAACTATCTACAGATGTGAAATACTGCTATAGGCTAAACAAGCAAACCTTGTTTGTAAGGTAACACTGCATATAATTTTGTTTCTCAATTCAGCAGTGAGATTTCTGCTATATGCTGGGAATACTGTGAATGTAATATTGTACAGCATAAACTTTTCCTAGTTCTCAGTGCCCAAAGTGATGCTTATATTTTATAAGTTACTCTGGGATTTCAAATAAGGTAGTTTTATAATAAGTAGCACAAGAGGACACAAGCCTAACAGTGCATTAGTATTTAAATTTACACTAGCACAGTTACCTTCATTATTTATTTTATTTATTTTTTATTTTACATTTGTTGACCGGGCTAGTCTAGCTGGAGACATGTCCATTTTCAGTAGAGGCCCGGGGAGAAAAGCTCCAAGAATAATACAGATTTTCTTTACAAAGTTAAAAACAGGAGTTATACAGATAATAGAGATAGCAATATTACAAAAAAGTTTTTTTTTGTTTGTTTTTTTTATTCAATAGTACAAATTGGTGTTACCATGGTCATTTTGTAAGGTACAGAGTAGAATTAACATGGTCATTTTGTAAAAGACTGAGGTATGATGTAGATATATACTTGTAAGATATATGCAATAATGTAGTTTATTGATACATAAAAGGGAGCTAGTAAGGGATGAGGAGGGATAAGTGAATATGAGAAGATTTAGTCAGGGTTAGTACAGGTACATAGCCAGTGATTGTTAAGGTAGAGTTTCAAATTCCTTTTGAAAAGTGAGAGAGAAGTTTGAGATGTGGTTTCAGAGGGAAGTTTATTCCAAAGTTTTCCTACAGAGTTAGAGAACAAAGACTCACCTGCTGTGTTGTTGGATTTAGTAGTATTGATCAGTAGTTTGTTAGAGGAGCGTAGAGATGTGAGGTTTTTATAAGGTGTAATGAGGCTGGAGAGTACTGGGATATTGTTAGGTAGATATAGAGTCTTATGGGCTATTATAAGCTGGTGATATTGAAGCTGGTTAAGAAATTCAAGCCAGTTTAATTGTTTAAGATTTAGACAGTGATGGGTTCTATAAGGAGAGCCTGTAGCAAATCTAGCGATATTATTATAGGAAGTAGTTAGTTTCCTGATGTTGTTCTTTGAGAGATTAGTATAAATGGGAGAGGCGTAAAGCAGGGTGGATATTAGGTGGGCTCTGGCTATAGCAGTCTTAGCTGCTGGTGTAAGATCAGGTTTAATTCTATAGAGGGATCCCAGTTTTTTGTTGACTGACTTTATTGTAGTGTTTATGTGAGTATCAAAGTTTAGATTGTTGTCTATTGTTATTCCTAGAAGTTTAGTGGTAGGGTCAGGAGAGATAAGAGTACCACTGCTAGAAGTGAGACTGAAAGGTAAAGATGTGGACTTTTGGGTTGGTGAGAAGAGTAGCAGTTTAGTTTTTTGGGGATTCAGAAGGAGGCAGCATTGAGAAAACCATAGTTCAACAGTGTTGAATGCTTTTTAGGTAAGAGACTGTAGTTCAGTTTGAGAAGAGGCTGAGCAGATTATGGTAGAATCATCTGCATATTGAATGCAGGTGGAGTAAGGAATGGCTGTTTGCAGGTCATTAATGAAGATGGGAAATAAGAGTGGGCCTAATATAGATCCTTGAGGGACACCGAGAGAGATAGGAAGGTGATCGGATAGTTTATTTTCCCAGAGTACAGCCTGGTGACGATTATCAAGGTAAGATGTAAACCAGTTCAAGGCAAGAGGATTGAGTGAGAGAGTATTCAGTGTATGGAGTAGTAGTTGGTGGTTAACCATGTCAAAAGCTTTGGATAGGTCAATGAAGACTGCAGATGAAAGACAATTATTGTTACGATTATTGTTGATGCTGTTTGTGAATGATAGCAGTGCAGTGGTGGTACTATGGAATGGTCTGAAGCCATGTTGACAGTTAGCGAGTAGGTTGTTCTGGAGAAGGTGGTTGAGTAGTTGTTCATGGATGCATTTTTCCATAATTTTTGCGATAGGGGAAAGTAAAGCTATGGGGCAAAAGTTAGAAAAGTCATTGGAGCTCCCACCTTTGTGTAGTGAGATGATGTGTGAAATTTTCCATATTGAAGGGACAGTTCCTTCACTTATTGTTCTATTTATCAGAATAGAGATAGGGTAGGCAATGGCTTTAGCTCCTTTTTGCAAGAATTCTGCTGGGAGTTTGTCAGCTGAGGGGGTGGTAGGTTTTAACTTATGTAGAAGAGAGGAAATGTAGGAGGTAGATACTGGTTGGAGGTGAAATAGAGGAGGTGGATTTGTAGAAGAAGTGGTCAGATTAGATGTGTTAGGAGATAGGTGGCTAGCTAGAGTTTGGATGGTATCAGTGAAGAAAGAGTTAAAGGCATTTGCTGTTTGTGTGGGATTCTCAGGGTTAGAGCCTAGTGGGTTAGGTGTTATTAGTTGGCCTGGGTAAAGAAGATTATTAATAGAAGTCCAAAATTTTTTGGGTTCTTTGAGAGAGGTTTGTTGTAGCTGAAGATAATAATTCTTTTTGTCTAGAAGTATGGCTTTTTTTGTATTGTTTCTATGTTCTCTAAAGGTTTGGCGGTCTGTTGCATTCTTAGTTGTATGCCATTTTGCCCAGGATTTGTTTCTAAGTTGGATTTTTTGTTTAGTATTGTTAGTGAGCCAAGGGGCTGGTTTAGCTTTAATTCTAATAGAGCGAATTGGAGCGTGGTGATCCAGGGTGGCTAAGAATGTGGAGTTAAAGTATTCCACTGCTTCATTTAGAGGGAGATATTTTAATGGTATCCAATTACATTGTTTTAGTTCTGTTTGGAAAAGTTCTGGGTTAAATTCCTTTTTAGAGCATATTGTTCTGAGAGTGTTAGGGAATATTGTGTTGGTTTTATGTCTGATAATATATGTAAGTGAGTGGTCACTTATATCATCTGGAAGGGTTCCTGTTGTGTAGGATTGCTGAGGATTATTAGTAAGTATCCAATCTGAGGTACTTTCTTTGTTATTGAGTCTATTAGTTCTGGTAGGGGAGTTTATATGTTGTGAGAAGCCATACAGGTTAATGTGGGTAGAGGGATTAGTATTAGTACAGGATATTAATACATTTATTTATAATTAATACAGTTGTATATCCATATATCAAAAACTCAAAACATTGAATGGTAACTGATCAAACACCAGAAAACACCTGTGCAGAGGAATCCCACTGTATCCAGAAAAACACCACCAGGAGTTTGGTATAATCCACTTTAATGTGCTGTCACATAATAATATGAGCTGTTAAGCGCTTTCAATCCCTTATGCTACAGGAACTTCACCAGAACTAAACAAAGACAAATAAAACCTCAATAGATTCCCTCAGACTTGCATAGCTATTTTATTGGCCTAATAGGTTTAATTAATTAATTAATTAGCTAGTCAACCTATCAAATGAAACAACTCACACAAATCATCAGATGATACAAAACAGGAACAAAAATCAAACTGAACTATGCATATCAGTAAATGATGTTGTTGTTGTCTTGCAGCTTTTCCCAGTTAGGGGTCACCACAGTGGAACTCTGGTCCACTAATGATTGGCAGTAGATTTTTACATGCCAAGTTGCCAGCCCTGATGCACAGCCTTCAATGAAGGTGCACCCATTCACGCATGTCTCCACACAGAAGACGCTCTAGCTGAGAATCGAACAGGACAACGTTTTACTGTGAGGCAACAACTCTACTGCAGCACCACCACTGTAGTAAATAATCACCTAAAATATTCTTAACAATATGTAACTATATATGGAAATATATAAATATATGGGTGTACTGCTTATCATCGAATTTCCATTTCAGCGAATTGCAGATAACTGAACTTACCTACCCAAAATCTCACTATGCTGAAATGCCAGTTTGCCAAATTACAAATCCCCGGCACAAAAACAATATAAAATATAAAATTAAAAACATAAACATTCTCCAATATTTTCCCCCTAAACCCCACACCCCCTGCCTATTATATACTCCGAAATTGCACTACAGTGACAGCAAGGGTATATATTCATATCCTTTTTGTACAGCGTTCTCTAGCTGACAGCTACAAGCAGTATTACACAAAAGTTCCATATACTGCACACTACCGTCACATCCATTACAGTTTACAACTGGTACGGTGTACGAAAAGTACATAAAAACTATATACTTGCACTTCTCGCACACCAGTAACAGTGAACCTAAATCGAATAAACAGACTTCGGCAAACTGCCATTTCGGCATAGTGAGATTTCAGGTAAGTAAGTTCAAAGTTCGCTTAACTGCGATTCACTGAAACGTAAATTTGATGATAAGCAGTAGACCCATATATATATATATATATATATATATATATATATATATATATATATATATTTGTGTGTGTTTTAAATAGTTGCTGCTTAAATAGCTTAAAATATCCTGAATGCTTAGTCATAGTGCTCAAAGTAATGAAGGTTTCTGTCGAAAGTCTGTCAGTCCCTACTCAAGAGAAAAGTAAAAGCCATGTCTACATACCAAATAATAACTGAAAATAAATTCTTAACCTTCTGTGTAAAACTCAATAATATAAAAAAAAAATGCCCACAGTGTAAGCAATTAATGAAAACATACAATTTAAAAATTAAAAAGTTGAAAATGTATATCATTTATTTATTTATTTATTTTATTTATTTGCATTTGTTGACCGGGCAACTCCACTGGGTCATGGCGACTCGTTTTCAGTAGAAGCCCATTTATAAAAGCTCCACAAGAAGTTACATTGATTATAATAGTAGCAAATAAGAGAGGTTATAAAATAGAGAAATTTAAGAATTTTACAAAACTAAAAAACATTAAGGTAACATATTGCATCATAGGCTTACAATAGTAACATTCCTACTAGCAATGGAAAAGTGAGGACTGATAAGAAAAATTACGTAATTATAGCACTATTCAGTGTAAAGACGTATATTAACAATGTGAATAAGCTTTAGGGTGTCATGTGTAAACTTTCATTTAAAAAAAAAGTGGTTACGTAGTAGATAGGGAAATTAATATATACATATTTAGAACAGTTCTGGTAAAGAGATTACATATTAATATTAATGCATATTTGAGTATTTTGAGAGGAAATATTTGAACCATTCACAATGCAGATGGTGCAGAGATTAGTTGATCTGTTTGAGGTTTCAGCTTTAATAGGCATTTGAAAGAAAGGTTTTCTTAGAGAACAGTCTGTTGGAAGAGAAAGAGAGAGTAAGAGAAATTCACCATATTCTTTTTATCTTTGAGAGTGGTTGACGAGTCTATGAGCTGGGGAGGTTAGGTAGGGGCATTCCCATTTGCAGGACAGGTGTGAGAGCAGGTGGGTCTTGAAGTTGTAGTTAAACATGTTGTGTAGTGGAGAGGGGAGAGAGTTCCATAAATTAGCTATGGTGCAGGCTAGTAGTAGTTGGCCAGGGGGACGGGAGGGTTTGTACAATTGTAGAAGATTTTGGTTCTCAGATCTTAGGGTGCAGGAGGGTGTGTAGGGTATTAGGGATGTGGAGAGCGATGAACAGTCAGCTGATTTGAAGATGAGCTTGAGAGCGGTGGTAAGTTGCAGATATCTGAGGTAGTTGGACAGTTCTAGCCACTTGAGGGTATGTAGGCAGTGGCAGTGATGAGATGAATTTTTGTTGGTGGCAAATTTGCAGATTTTATGGTAGCAGGATTCAAGTTTGGAACATAGGCCTAGTTGGAGGTTGATGAATAAGGGAGCGCCGTACATGAGGGAGGGGAGGAGGAAGGTAGATGCAAGTGATTGGCGGGTGGCAGGGCTGAGATAATGGTTGTGTCTGTAGAGGAGGCCAATTTTTTGGTGGGTTTTCTTAATATAATAGCTGAGTGTATGTGTGAGTCAAACTTTAGCTTTTCATCAATGATGACGCCTAGCAGTTTGTTGCTGGGAACTATTTCAAGAGGGGTGTTATTTTGGCTTATAATGGAGAAAAGGTTTCTGTCAAGAGTGGAGTTTCTGTTGGGGGTAAAAATCATTAGTTTTGTTTTGCTAGTATTTAGGGCAAGGTGATAGGTTTGCATCCAGGATTCTGTTTTAGAAAAGGCGAGTTGGGTTTTTAGGAGTAGCTCTGAGGTGAAAGAGTCATCTGCATACTGGATAACAGAGGCTTCGGGAATGGAGAGGTGCAAGTTATTGATAAATATGTTAAAAAGTAGAGGTACAAGTACTGAGCCTTGAGGAACCTCAAGAAGCCTTGAGCCTTGTAGGTGTAGTAGGAAAGGAGTGGTAGATTCTTTCCATTGGACAGCTTATTGACAGTTGGATAGGTAGTTGGTGAACCAGGCTAAGGTGGAAGGAGAAAGATATAAGAATGAGAGGTGGGATAAGAGTAAGGAGTGGGAGATGGTGTAGAATGTTTTACATAGATCTAAAAATAGAGATGATACATATTTGCTCTTGTCGCATGCTAGGTTGATGGTTTCCAGAAAGGAGAGGAGGGAAGTCATGGTGCTATGGCCAGGGCAGAAACAGTGCTGGGTCTGAGACATGAGGTCATTCTGAGTTAGATATTGCATGATTTGTGAATGGATAGTTTTTTTTAGTATTTTTGAGATAAGAGAAAGTATGGCTATGGGTCTAAAATTGGTTGTGTCGGTGTTTTTACCACCTTTGTGCAGAGGGATGATGTATCTGTGGTGCCACATGGTTGGGACGTATGATTCTTGTATTGAACTATTTATAAAAATAGATATGGGGCAGGCTATGGCTTCAGCGGGATGTTTTAGGATGGTAGATGCTATTTTATTTATTTATTTACTTATTTACATTTGTTTACCGGGAAATTCTGACTGGATGCAGGCCCTTTTTCAGTGGATGCCCGGGGAGAAAAGCTCAACATCATGTACATGATAGAGATACAAAGCTGCAGCAGTAGTAAACAACATTACAGGTTGTTGGCTTTAATAACAAGATGTTGATTATCAACAGTATATACAGAAAATGTTGCAAGTTAAGATAGTTTCTTGTAATTTATAATATTAGTAACAAAGTTGTCAGACAAGATGTTAAAGTATGTAAAGCCAACTAGCTATTTCTGACTGTGGTTAGTAGTGGCGGTAGTATAGTTGGGTTAAGAGTCTAGGTGGGGGGGGGGTAAGGGGGTGTGTTAGTCTGGATTAAAACAAGAACAAAGCCAGTGCAAATCTAAGTGGAATTTGAGTGCAGTCTTGAAAAGGCTGCTGGAAGGAAAAGTAGTTATAGAGGGTGGAAGATTGTTCCAAAGTTCAGATATGGTACATGAAAATATGGCTTCTCCTGCTGTGTTTTTGGGTTTGATAACAGTGAGTTGATTTTTGTTGCTTGATCTAAGGGGCCTAGTGGGGTGATAAGATTGGAGAAGGGTTTGAAGGGAAGGGATGTTAAGGGATGGTTAATAAGTTTATGAGTGAGGGTGAGTTGATTAAAGTGAACGAGTTGTGGGAGTTCTAGCCAGTTTAGTTCTTTAAGGGAGATACAATGATGGCTGTGGTATGAGGTTCCAGTGGCAAATTTAGCAATTTTTTTGTAACAAGAATCCAGCTTGTGTAGGTCTGTCTGTCTAAGATTGGTAAGTATGGGGGATGCATAGAGTAGGGTGGAGATTAGCTGGGAATTGGCTATGAAGATTCTAGCCGCACTGGTTAGGAATTGGCGGCTTCGACATAATGCATCAAGTTTCTTGTGAACTTTTTTTATTGTGAGAGATATGTGGGTGTCAAATCTAAGTTTGTTGTCTATTTCCACACCAAGTAATTTTGTGTGTTCTGATGGAGAGATGCTGGTATTGTCTTTGACAAGAATGTTGAAGTGAGGGGTGTTTTGGGTAGCTTTGGAAGGTTGGAACAGGAGAAGTTTTGTCTTACTTGGGTTGAATAGGAGCTGAGCATTGGATAGCCAGCTTTCTACAGAAGAGAATGATTTCTGTGTGATTTGTTGTAGTTCTGGTAGAGTGGGGGCAGAGCAGATGAGAGTAGAATCATCTGCGTACTGTATAACAGATGCTTGTGTGGTGGCAGTTTGTAGGTTGTTAGTGAAAAGTGAGAATAGCAGAGGGCCAAGGATAGACCCTTGGGGAACTCCGAGAGTAACTGGGAGGTGAGGTGATGTGTTATTGTCCCAGATTACTGATTGCTGGCATCCATGTAGATAGCTGTGGAACCAGTTGCATGCTGGTTGTGAGAAGGAGAGGTGAGAGTAGAGAGTAGTAGCTCATAAGATACCATGTCAAAAGCCTTTGAGAGATCTAGAAATACAACAGTAGAGAAGAGGCCATTGTTTTTGTGATGAAGTATAGTGTTGGTGAAGGAGAGCAAAGTAGAGGTAGTGCTGTGCTATAGCCTGAAACCATGTTGGGTTTTGGAGAGGAGATTATTAGCTAGGAGTTAGTTGGTTACCTGGGTGTTGATACATTTTTTCAAGTATCTTGGAGAGAGGGGAGAGGATAGCAATGGGGCGGTAATTGGAGAGGTCAGTGAAGGGGGTGCCTTTGTGGAGGGGAATGATGTGGGATATTTTCCATATTGAGGTAACATAGCCTTCTATTATGGAATGGTTGATTAGAATTGAAATTGGGTAGGCTAGTGTATCAGATGTGGTTTTCAAGTATTCAGAGGGGAAGTTGTCAGCTGTGAGTTGTGGGTTTAAGTTTTGACAATAGTCTTTTTATGTTGGAGGTAGGTATTGAGGTGAAGAAGAAAAGAGGAGTGGGGGTTTAGGGTTAGGAGTTGGGGGCTTTTGTAGGGAAGTGTTTTTTTTTTAGAGATGTTATAGTTTCAGTGAAGTGTTTGTTGAAGGATTCAGCAATACTGCTGGAGAAGGGGGGAATGGACGGCTGGGGGGTATCAACCTTCCCTGGGTGGAGGATATTGTTAATAGTGGACCAGAATTGCTTAGGGTTGTGGTTGGTAGAGTTTAGGGTGGATTTATAGAAGAGGGATTTGTCTAATTTTATATGCGTTTTGGCTTTATTGCACAGTTCAAGGAATGATTGCCTATCTGAGTTATTTTTTGTTAGTCGCCAGTGCTCCTAGGCCTTATCTCTTGGTATCATTAGGGTTCTGGTGGTCTTTTGTAACCATGGGGCACACCTGGATCTGACTTTGGCATTTCTTACAGGAGCATGGGTGTTTAGGATGAAGAGGAAGGTACTTTTGAAGAAGTGGACAGCCTCATCTAGGCTGAGGTATTTTAGTGGTGACCAGTTAATTTTTTGCAGGGAGGAGATGAAGGAATTGGGGTTGAAGTTGGACTTGTTCTGTATTTGCCTGTGGATAATGGACTTCAGACTGTTTGTGTAGTGCCGAATTAGGAAAGTGGGGTAGTGGTCACTAAGACTGCCAGGTAAGCAGCCTGCTAGGTAAGAGTGAGGGGCTTTGTTGACTAAGATCCAGTCAAGTAAGGTATGATTGTTTGGGTTTTTGTTGATTCGGGTAGGGGATTGAATGAGTTAAGTGAACCCATAGAGATTAAGGTGAATGGTTGAGAGACTGTTATTAGAGGATAGCCAGTTGATGTTAAAGTCATCGAGAATGATGATTTCCTGGGGTAGAGATAGAGTAGCCCAGCTCAGGAGATTTTCTAGGGGTGTGATATTTTGCCCTGGTGTGAAATAGCATCCTATGATATTGATTGTTTTGTTTGGGTTTAGTTTGAGATTGGCATAAAGGATTTCATCATTGTTGTGGTGAGGGGCAGATGAGTTCAGGAGTTGAATATTGTTTTTTGGACAATCTGTCTATGCGAAGGATGTTGTATTCAGGTGGAAGTATTTTATTTATTTATTTTATTTTACATTTGTGTACTGGGCTAGTCTAGCTGGATATATGTCCGTTTTCAGTAGAGGCCCGGGGAGAAAAGCTCCACATAAAAGACATGCACCAACAGAATATTAAACATAAATTACAGGAAATGTAAGACAATAACAGGTGTTCCATGGTAACTTAGCATACATGATAGATTTTTTTTTCACTGCGAGAAGAAAGAAAATGATTTAGAAGTATGTGGTAGATACCCAAAGCAAAATAATAAGCAGGAACAGGAGAACATACTACTTAATAATAGGACTGGAAGAATTTGTTGAAGGGTAGTAACATATAAATAAGACAGTAAGATGCCCAATTCTGTTGTTCCTAGGTACAATAAGTCAGCTTAGAAGGTAGTGGCCTTAAAGTGGCAGGAAGAGAGATTTAAATGGTGTTAGCCAAGACTAACAGTCAGAGATACTCTAGTCAGGGTTAGTACAGGGACATAGCCAGTGGGTTGTAAGGTATGATCTGAGTTTCTTTTTAAATAGTGACGTTGAAGAAAGAGATGTTAGTTCACCAGGAAGTAGGTTCCAGCTTTTGCCTACAGTGTTAGCGAAAAGGGATTCTCCTGCTTTACTGTTAGGTTTTTGAGTAGTAATGAGTAGTTTGTTTGTAGAGCGTAGGTTTGTAAGATTTTTATATGGGCAGATTAGACTTGTGAGAATTGGTGTGTTGCTTGAATGATAAAGGGTTTTATGGGTAATAGTTGGTGAAATAGAATTTGGTTCTGCAGTTCAAGCCATCCCAGTTGATTCAGATTTTGGCAGTGGTGGGATCTAACTGGGGAGCCAGTAGCAAATCTGGCAATATTATTGTAGGAGATTACCAGCTTGTTGAGGTTGCTTTTAGATAGATTTGTATATATAGGGGAGGCATAAAAGAGTGTTGAGATGAGGTGGGTGTAGGCAATAGTAGTTCTAGCTATGGGAGTAAGGAAGGGTTTAATTCTATAGAGGGAGCCTAGTTTTTGGTTAACTGATTTTATTGTGATGTTAATATGAGTATCATAGTTAAAGCTGTGGTCAATTGTCACTACTAAGAGTTTAGTGGTAGTGTCAAGGGATATAACTGTACCATTTTTAGATTTAATAGTGAAGTGAAGTGGGATGGACTTGAGTGTGGGAGTAAGCAGTAGTTTAGTCTTTTTGGGGTTAAGGAGGAGGCAACACTGTAAAAACCATTCCTCAACAAGCTCAAAGACATTTGGGGTGAGGGACTGCAGTTCAGATGACCCAGTAACTGAGGAGATTAAAGTGGAGTCATCTGTGTATTTAATGGATATAGCATGTGGGATACTAGTGGATAAATCATTTATAAAGATAGAGAATAGAAGAGGGCCCAGAACAGAACCTTGGGGTACACCAAGGGAGACAGGAAGGTGGGAAGATAGAGTGTTGTCCCAGAGCACTGCCTGTTGCCTATCTAAGCAGGACTTGAACCACTGTGGAGCTTGATTATCAAGTGAAATTGACTTAAGTACATTCAGTAGTAGGTGATGGTTAACCATATTGAATGCTTTTAAAAGATCTATGAAGATAGCAGAGGACAGGGTGTTATTGTTACGGTTTTTATTAATGTGGTCAGAAAATGCTAGGAGGGCTGTAGTGGTGCTATGGAAAGGTTGAAAGTCATATTGAGAGCTAACTAAAAGGTTATTTTGGTGGAGGTGGTCTAGCAGTTGCTGATGGATGCATTTTTCCATGATTTTAGCTATGGGAGGGTGTAGGGCAATTGGACGGTAGTTAGAAAGTTCTATTGAGATGCCACCTTTGTGTAGGGGAATTATATGTGAGACTTTCCAGATGGATGGGATGGCACCTTCAGTGATGGTTCTATTAATTAGGATAGAGATATGGTAAGCAATAACTTTAGCTGCTATTTGAAGATACTTAGCAGGTAAGAGGTCAGCAGAGGGGGTAGAGGGTTTACGTTTTTGAAGAAGAGTACAGATAAGGGATGGATGCACAGACTGGAGTTGGAAAGTGGGTGGTGAGTTATTTAAGGATGAAGAAAGATTAGAGGATACAGGAGGTAGAGAGTTAGCAAGTGACTGGATAGCTTCAGTGAAGAAGGTATTGAAGGAATCAGCAATTAGTTTGGGAGTGTTGTTGGTAATTCCAGATGGGGTTGGTGTTTTATAGTTGCCTGGATGTAGGAGTCTACTGATACCTGACCAGAATCTTTGTGGACTTTGTTGATTGGATTGTTGAGGTTGAAAGAAGAAGTTTTTTTTGTCCAGTAGTATTGATGCTTTAGTTGAGTGTCTAAGCTGTTTAAATTTTAGATGATCTGATGGGGTTTTAGAGGTGTGCCATTTGGCCCACAATTTGTTTCTTGGTAGAATCTTTTGCTTAGTTTCCTTCGTAAGCCAAGGATCAGTTTTGGTACTGTTCCTAAGAGTATGAAAAGGGGCATGGAAGTCCAAGATTTCAAGGACCTTAGAGTTGAAGTATGCCACTGCTTCATCTAGTTGGAGGTGTTTTAAGGGTGACCAGTTGCATAGTGTTCTGGGTTAAAATGTTTATTGCAACAAGTAGTTCTAAAAGTTGGGGGACTGATAATATTACCCTTATGTCGAATTATATAAGTTAGAGAGTGATTACTAATGTCAGCTGGTAGGATACCTGTCATATATTTTGTGGATAGAGTATTTATAAGGATCCAATCTAGGGTGGTTTCTTTGTTGGTAGGTTTATGGATATGAGTAGGTGAAGTGATAGTTTGGGAGAAGCCATATAGGTTTATGTGGTTAGATGGCTTATTGGAATTTCAGGTATTCCAGTCTATATTAAATTCGCCTAGGCGAATGGTTTCTTGTGGATAGTTAGTGGATAGCAAGCTAAGGATATTTTCAAGGGAGGTGATGTTATTACCTGGAAGAAGATATGAGCATATAATGTAGATGGACTTACTAATGTTTAGTTGTAGCTTAGTGATAAGAATTTCAGTATTGCCATCAGAAGGTGGGTGAGTATCAAGTGGGAGACTTGCTTTGTATAATAAGGCTATGCCTCCACCCTTCCTGTTAAAGCGATCCATTCTTAAAATACTATACCCAGGAGGGGTGATTTCATAGTCTTGGATTGTTGGTTTTAACCATGTTTTGGATAGGCAAAGAATGTCACAGTCATGTACATCCAGTAGGGCATGAAGGTGAGTCACTTTATTATTGACACTTTGTATGTTTAAATGAGATATGAAGAGGGAGTTAGGAGGCCTAGTAGGGGTGTGAAAGGAAGAGGGAGAGGGTTTATATGGGTTAGCAGGTCTATAAATGGAAGGGCCAGGATTGGAATGAATATCATCATCGAGTAGGAGGTGAAGGTGTAGTCTAGGTGTGTGAATTAGAGTAAGATGAATCGTGCCATCCCAAATAGAACCAAAATGCTCTCATCCAAAAAAAGGAAGCCAATCTGGTGGTCCCCTGCCATAAACAAACTTTACAACAAAAGGAAGAAACTTTTGCAGAAAAGAGGAAAATCCCAGGATGCAAAAAACTCCCTTACTAGCCTCAGTAAGAAACTGAGATGCCTCATAAAATCCTCCAAAACTAGTTACGAAAATAAAATTGCCAAAGATTCCAAAGACAACCACAAAGCATTCTATAACTATGTCAAGAATCTAAATGGCAATGCTCAGATCTGCTCTGAGCTAAAACAGAATGGCATTAAATATACTGATCTGAAGGATATTGCCAATATCCTGGCAGATCGATTCAGTGCCAACTTCACCCCCTCTCACCCCCTAAATGGCCCATCTCAATACCAGAAGATTGCCAAATTCCAGTAATAATGGCCACACAGGTACAAAACGCACTCTCTAAAGCCAAGAATACAGCATCCATGGGACCAGAGGACATCCCGGGCTGTGTACTACATGAACTACAATATGAACTGGCACCTCACCTAAGTGTCATGTTTAATCATAGCCTCACCTCAGGTTTCGTGCCCACTGAGTGGCGCAGAGCTACAGTTATCCCAATCCACAAGGGGGGATCCACCTTGGATCCTGGAAACTACCGTCCCATCAGTCTGACAAGCCTTATCTGCAAGGCCATGGAGCGTATTATCATGGAACTTATAAACAAAGACATTGGCAACCTTCAAACACTGGGCTCCACCCAGTTTGGGTTTGTGAAGGGCCGATCTTGTCTCCTGAACCTGACTGACTTCTTTGAATCAGTCTCCAGAGCCATGGACAAGGGTAAGGTGGTCCACACAGCCTATCTAGACCTTGCCAAGGCCTTTGACACCATCCCCCACTCTGGAATCATAGATAAACTTACTAAGTTGGGCATTAATCCCTATGTCACCCAATGGGTTGCTAAATGGCTTACTGATAGAACCCACACTGTAAAAGTAGCCGACTCCAAATCCAGCTCCAGACAAGTGACAAGTGGAGTACCTCAGGGTTCAGTCCTGGGGCGCTCTTGTTTGGCATCTACTTCTCTGAAGTACAGGTCAACACTAAGGGACTCTGGCTAACAAAGTTTGCAGATGACTGCAAACTGGGAGCCATTATTGAATCCCAAATGATGTGGATACTCTACAAAAGGGCCTTACAGAAACAGATTCTTGGTGCCAGAGCCATGGGCTCAAGCTCAATGCCAAGAAATGTATTGTTATCCCCTTTGGGAAAAAACATGTATCCATGAATTACCATATAGGTGGCAGTACACTAAACACAGAAAGTGTGATAAGAGACTTAGGGACACAGGTGGACAGTGGTCTCACCTTCGATAACCACATCGCCACAACAGTCAGGAAATCCATCTATGTGGCACACCTCATCACGAAGGGCTTTTCATCCAGAAAAAAGGAGGTCATTGTCCCACTGTACTCATCCCTCATTAGACCCATTATAGAATACAACGCCCCATTTGGTATGTACCTCTCAAGACATCTGCAACAACTGGAAAGGCCTCAGAAATACCTCACTAAAAGAATCACAGGCCTAAAGCAGATGCCCTATGCTGACCGCCTTAAAAACTCCAGCTATACTCTGTCGATATCGTCTATTCAGAGGCGATCTCTGCTTAACATACAAGGCCATGTCAAACCCAGAGCTGTTGGACATGCTACACTTAAAGAAATCCCAATCCCTCAGAGCTACACGCTCCAGGGATCTAAACCTTGTCATCACAATAAACAGAACATGCTGGAGGGATAGGTTCCTGACCCAGAGACTCCCCAGACTCTGGAATAGATTGCCCATACATGTCAAGCAGAGTGCCTCTTTGGACCTCTTCAAGAGGAACCTTGACGATTGGATGGGAGAAAGGAAATTCACCCCAGGGATCACGTCAGTCACCCTGCTAGACAGGGGTCCAGGAAAGTAAATAATGTGGGAAGAAATAGCCAGGGAATTGTTATGGCTAGGCTTGTATAGGCCCTAGGGCTGATAGCCTAGTACCAACCTATGAACCTATGAACCTATGAAGATTCAATATGTTATGTGCTCTTTTGACTTGGTGGTGTTTATAGGTAATGTGGATGACTCTATGATACTTTGGGAGGAGGTAGTTAGTTACAGAAGTAATGTTGATATGTTTAAGAGTAGCTGATGAGGATGATGGGGAAGTATCTTTTGTGGGCAGCTGGAAGTTAATGAAGCTAAGATGTTCGTAGGCAGTTAGGACATAGGGAAGGAAAAGGAAAGGCAGAATTAAGAACAAGAGTAGGGGTTTGAGGTGAGTTGATATGGGAGAAGTAGGCATAGTGCTGACGTAGTAGAGGGTGGAGAGTAAGTAGGTAAGAGTATAAAGTGAAGTAGGAGGAGTAGAGTAAGATGGAATACCTTTAGTGTGTTGTGGGATGGGATTAGATAATGGGGAGGTGGGAGTGGCTAGAGAGGTATAAGGCTAGGTGCACTGGGGGTGTGTGGAATTTGGGGGTAGGGTAGGGGAGCAGAGTGAGCCTGCAAGGGCGAATGGAGCGAGAAGAACCAGGTGAAGGATGAAAAAAAGAGAATCCTGTGAAAACAATCAGTGAAATGCTGACTGCTGAGGGTAAGTGAAGGTAGAGGAGAGTAAAGGTGGTAGTAGACTTAAATGGAAGTATGAGGAGGAAGGGTAGCTAAGTGAATTGTGGTGGTGAATTTGAAAGGGTACAGTGGGTCTACAATAAAATAAGTAAGGAAAAACTATTTTTCTGAGAGTTTCTAATATGAAGCAGTTGGTTAGATGTACAAGGATAGTATCAGGAGAAGAGTGCCATCTAGTGGGCAAAAACTATACTGCAACAGTAGTTCCTGGAGGGAGATAGGAGGACTAGGAGGACAGGAGGGAAATACTGCAGTCAAATACAGAGGCTACAAGAGGGGAAGGGATGGAGGTAGAGAAGTAGAGAGGAGTATGGCTGCTGGTTATCCTGGCAGGGAAAGGCACTTTTGCACCTATTATGTACAACAAATAGATTAGCATACAGTAAGTAACATACTTTCTTGTATCCTTGAGGGGATGAGTTCAGGGAGAAGTTAGCCTCTATTACTTAACTTAGGAAGAGACAGCAGGGATTTTATTTTAAATTAATGTTTCGAGTTCGACAGGTAGAGCAGGTTCCCAAACCCTAATTCAGGACAGGCAGGTTGACTAGCTGGATACACAAAGGGAGAGAGAAAACAAAGTAGTAAGGAAAACAGAGAGTAAACAGCTAAGGTAAAAATAAAGGTCCTAGTCAGATAAAAAATACAAGACAATTGTACTTAAAAATCATCTAAGCAATGTCACAGTGGTATGTTATAAAATGATCATTTGGGTTATTTTTGTCAATTAGAGCAGTAGTGCATTAGGAGTTTTTGAAGTAGGAAATAGATGCACAACCTAGGTTCACTGTAGCAAATATGGGTAGTGTTCTAACTTACAATTTAATGCTAATTAAAATTCTTGTATCAACTGCCCAAGCTATAAATGATTCACATGCAGAGTGTGGAGTAGTACAGGATAGTAAGCACATATACACTCTAGCAAGGTCGGTTATTATCTTAACAGAAAGTACTTAATAACTGGAAGGTAATACCTAGGAAGATTCAGTATCGCTATTAGGAAACCCAGGGGGATACTATATAATTCTTAAGCTAGGAATATATGGAGTAGTGAGGCTCTTCCATTAAGTTTTAAATATTGCAGAAAACACACAAGAACAAATAATCTGCTAGGGCTAATATGGAGTAAATATACATTGGGAGATAGAGCTATGCCTATACAAGGCTATGACAGCTCATGCAGCAAAACAAACTGATTAAATTAGCGTATATCAATTTAGCGTCGTATCGCTAAAAAAAAAAGGCACAGTAACTATAATTTAAGTAGCGTGTTAGCCTGTATCAATTCAGCGTTGTTGTTGTTTGTCTTTCGGCTTTTTCCCGGTAAGGGGTCACCACAGCGGAACTCCGGTCCGCTAATGATTGGCAGTAGATTTTTTTTTACAAAATGCCGAGGTGCCAGCTCAATGCCCAACCTTCAATGAAGGCACGCCCATTTACACACGCATGTCTTTCGAACGCTACCCAACCGTGGGGAGGACATGCAGACTCCACACAGAAGGCACTCCCAAGCCAAGCCGAGAATCGAACAGAACCTCTTGCTGTGAGGTAGCAATGCTACCGCTGTACCACCGTGGAATTGTATCAATTCAGTGTAGTAGCGCTAAAACAAGGCAATGTAACTATAGTTTAAGTAGGTTATTCATACAGGCGTTCTTAAAGTCAAAAACACTAGTCAACAAGGCATTTTCTGTTAAAATGAATGCCAAATGTGCTAGAATGTATATATAGTATTTCCTGCAGGTAAGTAAGTCAGCGTTCATCAGCTCCACATGTACCAGTCATAAGCAAATGACTGAATACGGCATAAATGTAAACTATCTAAGTAAGGTAGCAAATAGAACAAATAACATAGTAAACACTATACAAGTGGTATTAAAGCCACTAGATAATCCTGGCATTGACTGATTAGATGAATACCTTATCCAGCAAACAAATAAGCAGAGCCAGTAGTTAGGTCAGCATACAACAGTTCCACTACAAATCACATAAGAAAGTAGCCGAGTACGGAGCTGAATAGACCAGCCCATTTAAGGTAACAGTTTGCACAAATAACAGTTTAATTATAACATTTCCAGCACTTGTAAGGTGAAATGCAGATAAATGTTCTTAACAGCAATACTGAGCAATTACTTACAATGGGTGAGAGCACAGGAGCCCAGGACGCACAGCAGCCAAGAGTGAGACAAGGAATTAAAGATGATGCCTCGTGAGATTGGGTATATTTAATTGGTCGGAAAGGATGTAAGCTAGTAAGAGGAGGAGAGTGATAGGCTGGGGGAGGTACAGATCAGAGGAGGCAGCAATTTTCAGCAACAGGCAGCAGAGGCTAGAGGGGAATATTTATAGTCTAGTCTGATTAGTAAAGTGAGCAAGGGGGAAGAGAAATGGAGGGAAAAGAAACATGGGGGAGGGAATAAGATATAGATAGGTAGGAGGAAACGAGGAGAAGTGCAGAGCTATAAGGAAGCAGGGATACAGCCAGGTGAAGGATGTAAAAAAGAGAATCTTATGAAAACAATCAGTGAAATGCTGACTGCTGATGGTAAGTGAAGGTAGAGGAGGGTAAAGATGCTAGTAGACTTAAATGGAAGTATGAGGAGGAAGGGTAGCTAAGTAAATTGTGGTGGTTAATTTGAAGGGGTACAGTGGGACTACAATAAAATAAGTAAGGAAAAAATATTTTTCTGAGAGTTTCTAATATGAAGCAGTTGGTTAGATGTACAAGGATAGTATCAGGAGAAGGGTGCCACCTAGTGGGCAAAAACTATACTGCTACAGTAGCTCCTGGAGGGAGATAGGAGAACTAGGAGTAAGGGAGGGAAATAGTGCAAATACAGAGGCTACAAGAGGGGAAGGGAAGGAGGTACAGAAGTAGAGAGGAGTATGGCTGCTGGTTATCCTGGCAGGGAAAGGCACTTTTGCACTTTTCTGTACAACAAATAGATTAGCATACAGCAAATAACATACTTTCTTGTATCCTTGAGGGGATGAGTTCACGGAGAAGTTAGCCTCTATTCCTTAACTTAGGAAGAGACAGCAGGAATTTTATTTTAAATTAATGTTTCGAGGTCGTCAGGTAGGGCAGGTTCCCAAACCCTAATTCAGGACAGGCAGGATGACTAGGTTTCAATTTCCTGGCAAAGCTCATATTTTCAAAGAGGAGAAATTTGCCACCCCGTTTGCCTTGTATATTCTTATATTTCAACAGGACTTCAGAAGGATCATATTCCACTGTGAATCATAATACATAATAAAAGAATTTTGTATTTCACCGTACCGATCATTAGTCCAGATTTAATAAATCCACTTTCAAATACCTTACAAAAGTCAATTTTCCTACATTCGTTTTTGTCCCGCGTTCAGTTCAGATCTGTGCCTAACTCCGCCCCCCACGCACTCCATTACCAAACACCTAACACACTCAAAAATAAAATATCCCTAAGATACGATATTTCCTCACTTTTGATGTGAGGTTTGAGCCAGGTTTCAGTTAGGAAAAGTATATCTGGGGAATATATGCTTATGCTGGTGTGTAGTTCTTGGATTTTATTGCATATACTTCTGATGTTTAGGGACATTATAAGTAGTTCTGTTGTTTTCTTGTTGGCTAGGAGTTGAGTTGTGAGGGGGGTTGCTTGGACTAGGGTTTGTGGTTGGGTTGGATTTGGGAGGACCAGGGTTTGGATGGATGTCTCCAGCAAGGGCTAGTTTATAGAGGGTGTTTAGGATATGTTTTATATACATAGTAAATTGCTTATCGTATCTTAGGGATATTTTATTTTTGAGTGTGTTAGGTGTTTGGTAATGGAGTGTGTGTATTGGGAGGATGGTTTTGGTGGCAGGGGTTGTGTAGTTATAGTGTAAATGCTTGAGGGAGGGTGTTGAGAGAGTACAGTGGAAGTTGGAGCATGTGACTGTGGAGACTTGGTAGGATGTAATGTGAGCTTGAACTATGCAGGTTAGGATTGTTATTATACTAGGTAGTAGAATAATTGTGTTGGATGTAGGGGGAGGAGGTGAGCAGTGGTTTAGCCTAATTGCTGGCAATTAGGGGTGGGGATAAGGCTAAGAATAAATGTAGCGGTACTGGGGGTGGGTGGGAATAGGGGGCAGGGAGGTGAGCAAAGTGAGCATAGCGAACGGAGTGGGCTAGAACCCCCCCCCAGGCTAAAAATTGCAGGGTAAGTGTCTAAATAGCCAAATTGTTGGGAGTTATTAGAATCTAGTAGGGGAAAACAAATCTATGGACCTGATTTCAGCTGTATCCTTTCTGGGTAGATACCTAGTTTGAAGCAGACAAAAACTGGCAGTTTAAGTACCTTTTTGCCTCTATTTTACAAGTGGGCAATTCCAGTGTATCTACAGGGTTATCTTTTTTCTCCTAGAGCTTTATCTTGGTTTACTGATAACTAAAAAGAAAAAGTTAACTGGGGAATGTATTTACAGCAGATGGGGGTGGGGTTCAGCTGCTGTCCCTAGCTGTGGATAGAGCCAGTTATTTCTGCTTTAGACCAGGTACCTTCTACAGTAGCAGGCTAACAGGGAAATGTAGCTAGATACCTATATTAACCTATCTTTTTTCCAAAGCCCTTGATTCCTTGTGGTGGGTTTCTCCACTGCAGATGCCGCCAATGGCCAAGGATTCAGCAAGTGGGGGACTGAGAGAGAACCCATTTGCAGCGACAGTGGTCACTAAATGAAAAGACGGAGACAAAAACAATTATTACGTGAAGGTCTCTGAAAGGGGAATGAGAGAGAAGTGCTGTAAAAAGTAACTGAAATAATAAATTATTACCCAGGCAGGAAGGGTATTGGGTTTAAGGGTAGCAGCAATTTACACTATTTACACAGGTACAAAGTGTTTAGTAAAAAAAGGCTCAGTTAACTGCTGTGCATTCGCATTTGAAGCCATTGACATAAAAAAATCACCTTACTTAGTGACATATACCAGATAATTTAGGTAGCCCATGAATTTAAAGAGACAGTTCTGTCACAGATATAGCAGTAGTAAACTATCAACAATTGTATACAATAGTACTTGAATATCGCAACACAGACATTTACATATCTACATTGCTATAATATTTCTCATGGTACAGCAGTTAAAACAACTAAGGATCACTCTGACTTGGCAGCAAAACAGGACATTAGCCATAATATGGTGTTTTGTATTTAACTTATTGCTTTCCTCCAAACTGAATCACAGAATGCACAGTCACACTGCTTAGCATCTATTTTAACTAAAACATATTTACTAAACAAAAGTGATGAGGAGTAGCAACCTAATTTGATACTATAGCATCTGTAGGTGCTAGCAGCACTAAGCACACTAAGCACCAAGTCAGACTGGAAAATGATACATTGTAACATTTTGTCTACAACTTTTATAAATAGGAAACCAGTTTTGCAACAGTAGCCATGCTGAGAGTAACAAAGTAATAGAACAATTGAGTTTGTAGACACCTTAGCTGCAATGTAAAATATAAAGTTCAAACACTTACAATGAGATACACCACAAACTGAAGGGAATTGGCAGCTGCTGTGAATAAGCCAAGATGGCTCCAGGGGTTTAAAAAAACTTTGCTGGGACAATATTGGAGGAGGGGGGGTGGGAGTGGTTATAGGTAATGTGAAGTAGTTAGTTCTTGTATAAAATCACACTCAGAAGAAATTGAGTAGCAAATGCTGCAAACAAATCTATTGACCTGAGTTCATAGAACCCCCCCCCCCCCCAGGCTAAAGATTGCAGGGAAAGTGTCTAAATAGCCAAATTGTTAGGAGTTATTAGAATCTAGTAGGGAAGAACAAATCTATAGACCTGATTTCAGCTGTGTCCTTTCTGGGTAGATACCTAGTTTGAAGCAGACAGTGGCAGTTTAAGTACCTTTTTGCCTCTATTTTACAAGTGGGCAATTCCAGTGTATTTACTGGGTTACATTTTTTCACCTAGAGCTTTATCTTGGTTTACTGATAACTAAAAAGAAAAAGTTAACTGGGGAATGTATTTACAGCAGATGGTGGTGGGGGTACAGCTGCCATCCCTAGCCGTGGATAGAGCCAGTTATTTCTGCTTTAGACCAGGTACTTTCTACGGTAGCAGGCTAATAGGGAAATGTAGCTAGACACCTACAGTAACCTATCTTCTTTCCAAAGCCTTTGAGGTAGACAGTCTGGTGAATTACAACATGGTTTTAGCTTGAGGAGAAGCCTTTTTATTGTGTTTGTAGGGACGGGCTTTAGGCAGAAAAGGGAGGTAGGGAGAGGTTGGTGTGTGGGGTGTAAATGCCTCATCAATTTCATAATTTTGCTGCCCTGGTTTTTAGGACTGGGACTATTGACATGTTTTCAGTTAACCCAGGTGGGTTAACAGCATTTAATTTTAACTGCCACTATAGCTGTCTATATATCGCAAGTTGGTCTCCCATCTACATCTTCTAGTGTTAATAATAATTCTGTCAATAATAGCAAATTGAAACTTTTTAAATGTGGCACAAACTAAAAGAGTACCTGTACAGTGCATAGTCACCTGACTTAGTTGTTATATCATAAGTGTGTTCATAAATTCTCATTCTAAAATAACCCACTGTTCTTACAATATAAAAACTGGAACAAGTCAAACACATCACAATATATACCACATTTTTAGTGCCACAGTTTCCACTTTGTAACTTAACCTTAAATTTATTACATTCCAGTTCTATGTGTTCCCCTTTGTAAACATTATGGTATTGTTTACAGTGCCCACACTTGAATGTCACACTGTAACTGATAAATTGAAGTTTCCACGGTCTTTTTCAAATAATCCCTTCAAATTGTTAGCTGTTTTATATACAAAATGAAGCTGGTCACCTACAATGGTTGAAATGGAAGGGTCTGTTCTTAAGATATTCCAATTCTTCATGATGATATGCTTTATAATGTCAGATCCATCATTGTATTGCAAAACCATCACTCTTTCTAGAGGATTTTTTGTGTAGAATTAAATAAATTGGGTAAGACTTTTGGTGTTCTTTGAATAATTCCCTAACAGGTGCTCATACTATGAAACCTTTTTTTTTTGGTTATACTATGAACCTTATTGTTCTGCAACTTGCTTAGCTATATCTTCTGCCATGGTCTTGGGATATCCTGTCATATAAAACATATTTATCAGTTTGTCCATCTCCTCAACTAATACTTCTTTGCTGATGATCATTCGTGCCAGCCTAAGTCACTGTCCCTTGACCAAGCTTCTCTTATGGACTAGGGGGTTGGAACATTTGACTTATGCATATGAATTGCTAAGTGTAGACTTTCTGTAAATGTTGGAATTAAAACTCTTTGCTGTAGTTTAAAAGAAGATTGTTATTATTATTATTATTTACTATTTGTTTTACTAAAATAAGTTGAAGGTGGATTTTGGGCAGGGCATAGAGAATGGGTCCTGAATGGCTGGGGCAGGAGGGAGGGGGAACATGTCATGCATCCGGACTGGTTGGTGTGCCAGTAGGGGGAACTTCCTTTTTTTTCACCCAGAGTGCTGCTTGAACCAGCTATGCTTCTGGTCAGATTCAAAAGGATGCAAAACTTTAACAGGTACATAGTCATCTGGCATATTCAGGCACCATGCTGCAAATTAAGAGCATATGTTCGCCAGATGATATTAGTATGAAACTGGTGAGGGCAGATTTGTGTTATTTTATTTTGAATTGGTAGGAAGTGCGGGAGGGAATGTGAAGCGAGGGATATAGGTACCTTATCCTATTTAATGTTGATAAACCATCTCTCTCTCTCTCTCTCTCTCTCTCTCTCTCTCTCTCTCTTATGGTTTGTAAATGTAGATGACTCTCTTTAAATCAATTAATAGCTGATATTTGCATTTGATTTTATATTGAATTACTTAACATTGTTTACTGTGAATGTCCCACTGGGATAATACCCCATTTTTCAGTGAAGACCAAGGGTAAAAAAGTTCCATGTTGGCATAATATAGTTACAGTTAGAGTGGTTACAAAACCTAATACAGAAGAATGAAATGTTAACCAAGTAAAAATCTGACCGCAATTCATACAGTTTGAACATATGCCCACTGCAAATATTTGGACAGATATAACAAGCTGAAAAAGAATGTTGTCAGTAGTTAAAGTATTCACAATTTGCAGTTCATAGAGATGATATTAAACATACTGAGTTCACTCTTTGGAACAGAGATGACTAGATAATATGGCCTAGGCAAAAAATATATTTCAAAGTCAAAGTAAACTTTATTGTCATTTAGAACTACACACATGTAGCCTAAATGAAATTTCATGCATCAGCTCAGTTCTTGAGATCAAAAAGGAAAGTGAAACAATGAATAAGAGTAGAGGAATAAACATAAGTAACAGATACAATACTACTACTCCTAATACATTTAAGAAAGAGCAGAAATGTTTGCCAGCACTCATATAAGAAAAGAATACCCTCCCCCGAGTTAAATTAACTACCCTATCTAAAGTAAACCAAAACATTCCACAGATTGGAATGCCTAAGTTATTTGTCTAATACTGCACTTGAGGGAGTTAAATAATACTGACTATGGATATAATGAATAAATATTGCACTTACTTGGAATATATGTAAGTATGGGTCTAGGACACATGCTCAACTAGCATATGTCGGAATCACAAAACATCGAACACACATACACAAAAGCGTTTAACATCATAAAGCGCTTCCGTGTATGTGTAGTTCAAAAAAATCTATGTTTCTGCAGGGAGGCTTGCCCCCTGCACCCTCACACCCCCCTACTTTATTATTCTCACTCCGAGATTGCACTACAGTGGGGAAAAGAGAATTTTCCCTTACCCACACTGTAGTCCAATCTACGAAACAGGCACACATACACGGAAGCGCTTGTCGATGTTAAGCGCTTTCGTGTATGTGGGTTCGATGTTTTGTGATTCGGACATATGCTAGTCGAGCATGTGTCCGGATCCCGTAGGTATATATATTGCACAAATAAATAAAAATTGACTTATTATGTGTCCAGACCACTGGGATTAGTGCCCGAGTTCAGAAGTCTAATCACTGTAGGGTAGAGACTGTTACTGAATCTTGTAGTCCTGCAGTGGATGCTGCAATATCTCCTGCCCAATGCCAGATGCTTAAACAGTCCATGCGCAGGATGTGTGCTGTCCTGTATTATTTTGGTGGCCTTTCCGATGCTTTTTGCAGAATAAAGATGCCGTATCGATGGAAGACTAGAACCTGTTACCTTCTCTGCACCCCTCTCCACCCTTTGTAGCGCATTCCTTTCTGCAACTGTGCAGCTTCCAAACCACACTGTGAAGCTGCAGGTGAGGATGCTCACTATTGCACCTCTATAGAAGGTGGAGAGAATATGAGAAGGAAGCTTAGTTTTTTTAGCCTTCTTAAAAAGTGGAGGCATTGGTGCGCTTTCTTGACTAGTTGACTGGTGTTTCCTGACCACAAGAGATCCTCTGATATGTTTACACCCGGGAAATTTGTACTCTTAACCCTCTCCACACCCTTGCCATTGATCTTGAGCACGGCGTGGTTTGTTCACCTTTTCCAGAAGTTGATAATAATCTCTTTGGTCTTGCTTGCATTCAGGTCAAGGTTGTTCCCCTCGCACCAACTGATCAGACATGCCACCGTCTCTCTGTACACCCTTTCATCTTCGTTTATGATGAGACTCATGACTATGGTGTCATCAGCAAACTCAATGATATGGTTGGACTTGTGCTTAGCATAGCAGTTGTGGTTCAGTTTGGTGAATTTGTCCTTTATCTAAGAAATGGATTTTACTAATTCCTTCAATTTGAACACAGACAAAGTATGCTGGTTGTAGAAGGAGGGAGGGACTAGCTCAGTCTAAGGTAGTTCAGGAGCAGAGCCAGATTTCATTTAAGTGGTCCTTTAGTAGTTGTTTAAAGCTGGAGAGGTTAGAAGTAGATCAAATTTGCAGAGGGAAAGAATTCCATTTTTTAGCAACAGAGTATGAGTAGAGATTTTGTCCAGAGGATTTGTGGGATCTATATGTGTTGAAAAGATGTTGTTCATTAGATCAAAGTAGCCTGTTAGTGTAATAGGAACGAAATATTGGAGGAAAAGCAGGGCAGTCTTGGCTTTGTGAATATTTTGTGTAAAGATAAGTTGTATTTAATCTGAGTGATGAGACATTTCAAGCAAATACAGTGGTGATTGTAACACTGTTTGCTGGTGGCATATTTTTCAACCTTATTATAGCTTATACTGCAGTAGCGTTGTTACCTCACAGCAAGAGGTTCTCCCGTTCGATTCTCGGCTGGGCTTGGGAGTGCCTTCTGTGAGGAGTCTGCATGTCCTCCCCATGGTTGGGTAGCATTCAAAAGACATGCATGCATAAATGGGCGTGTCTTCATTGAAGGTTGGGCATCGAGCTGGCACCTCAGCATTTTGTAAAAATCTACTGCCAATCATTAGCGGACCGGAGTTCCACTGTGGTGACCCCTTACCGGGAAAAGTCGAAAGACAAACAACAACAACAACATTATAGCTTGGCCTCCAGCTTGTTTTTAACTACAGCCTGCAAGCTGGTTAGGATGGATGCACCATGCAAGAGAGATGGTAGAAGGTATGTAGTGCAAGAGTGGTTTTGGTGGTGTTGCTTGATGGGTGTGATAATCACTATATTCTGTCTATGGTGTGGTTGTAAAGGCAAGGTGAGCTAAACATCTAACAAATCTTTGTAATGTCCAGTTTTCTGTAACAAGAAAGTTGCTGTACATCATGTAATGAGGCTTGATGATGGTCATATCTGAGGACAAATTGAAATCACATTTTAATAATTAGTATGTGCTCACGCTGCTTGGGATGAGGAAATTCATTTTGTATAACAGACTATATTTATTGGATATAAAGCATGTGGCAAGAATTAAATCTTGGATTTCTGGTTTTAAGGTGTTAACATATAGCAGAGCTAACATAATTCAAGATGCTGTAGGGTGGGGCATGGAAATAGTTCACCTTACAGGGGTCCATAAATCTGACAAGAAATATTTATTATTAGGAGTGGGCGTGTGTGGCAGGTGCATTTAACATGACACTGTTAAGTAGGGAGGATTAAAACAGTTCAATACTTGCATACAGTTGTACTTTATAATGCTCTGTATGATAATAATTCATTTTTTTGTTAATCAGCCCTTGCTATTTGCAATTATTACTTCTGTTTGACAGCTGTCATCATGTACATGTGATAGTATTTTTGAAAACATAGACACTAAAAAACATGCACTAGCTAGAAATGTGTGGATCAGAATAACATCTGCCTATACCCTACAAATGGGACTCATGTTTGAGATATTCTAATTATCCAAATGCACATAACCTAGCAGCTGAAACATTCATAGTTAAAAGAGGCAGTAATATTTAAACAATGATAGACTGCATGCTACTTGCATGTATGCACATATATATGCATAATGTGTGTGCGCGTGTGTGTGTGTCTGTGTGTGCGTGTGTGTGTGTGTGTACATAGATATAGATATACATATAGATAAACCTATAGATATATACTTTTATTTATTGAGAGAGAGAGAGAGAGAGACAGGAGGGAGAGCAACAGAGACAGAAAAATACTATGTTGCAAGTTACACAAAAACACTTTTACTGACTGCATTTTAACCACGAATTAACTAGTAAAGTCATAAATGTGTTTCCAAGGCCAAATTGCATGATGGAAAATAATTCTGACATTTTCATGTGTCCCTTTCACATTTTCTGTTTATGTATTCACTTCCATTTGGGCCTGCAGAAACACAATATTTGTGAAAAACATACAATCATGTGTTTTTGATTTTTTTTAACGCAATCTTGATTAAATAATCAACTGCACTCATAAAGGTACTGTGCGGTGGTGGTGCTGCGGTAGCGCTGTTGCCTCACAGTAAAACGTTGTCCTGTTCGATTCTCAGCTAGAGCGTCTTCTGTGTGGAGACATGCGTGAATGGGCGTGC